>NC_142795.1:16178112-16356359 GCF_049724085.1 Artemia sp. Qi Xiang Cuo
GCCATCCACTCTCTTTTCATCATTCTACCTGGCTGCATAGGGGCTGGCACGGATGGGGCTTGGGCAGGCAGCTCTGGTCTGGAAGGGATGTGGGTGGCTCTCAATGGGCCAGCTATCTCCAGTTGTTGCACTGGAGTAGCGCCATTAGCCTTAGCTCTCTTTTGAGGGGGAGGCACGCATTATTCAAAATTGTCCTTAAAAAGAAGACCAAATTTAGTGTGGAATAATGATCCCCCTTTTTTTACAGAAGAAAAATTAGTACCCCCACTCCTAACCAGAGTTTTGCGTGTCGGAATGACCACATTAGTTTTCTTGTCAAAAGATGTACATGTCTGCACAAAGAAATCCCCCCTCCCCCCTCGAGAACAGAAAAGACACTTTATCGAAAGAAAGCTATAGAAAAAGGAGTAATAATAAAAACTTTAAAGGATTCTTTTGCATCTAGCAATTACATAATTTCCAATGTCCTAAAAATTTCTCTTTTAATTTTGCAAATAATTCACCCATTTTTCAAACAGTCTAGAATTACGCAAAGCATGTGGCCTTAATCATTTCCATTCCTTTGTTTTCGTAATTTGGATAACACGCGTGCGAAGATTGTTTACAAATTCACCCTCTTGTAAGGAGATTAGACACACATGGTTTTATCTAAACTACAAAAAGAATACATTTTAAATGCACGATGGGAAAATGAAATTTTTTGAGCGAAAGAATTATTTCTAATGAATGAAGATGGGGTTTACGTAATGGAAAAAAGAGCGTTTTTTACGCTTTCTATCGAGTATACACATCATATAGTGGAGTTTGTATTGTGGGGGGGGGGGTATGCCCTGAATTTGAATTTACTTGAGAGGTGACTATGTAAAATAATTTTATTCGGAAATAAATTCAGAAAATTTACTAAATTGAACTCACATTATAAATCGATGTAGCCAAAGCCTTCAAGTCAATAATATTAAATGCGTTATCCATGGTGTGTTAGAACTTTATGAAAGTTTAATCGTAACGCAGGCCCGTTATATACAAAATCTAAAGGGCGAATGAAAATCACTCCTTTTATTCGAATCCAATTACAAATCAAGTTATAGTAAATAGAGTAACCTCTGCTCTCTCTGGTTCGCCCTAAAAAATGGGTGTTATCTCAAAAACCAGTCTGGTTGCGTTATATAATCTCAATTATACTCTCAAAACGTGTTTGACCACTTTATAGGTAAGGGCTTGCTCACTTTTTGCAATGTACACGTCAAACCACACTGTATATTCTTGTGTAATTCCATGTGTAATTGATATCAATAGCAATAAACAGTCTGGTTGCGTTATATAATCTCAACCATAGTTCCATAACGTGTTTTTTCACTTTATAGGTAAAAGTTTGCTCGCTTATTGCAATGTGCACGTGAAACTACACTGTATATTCTTGTAGGCGTGAATGTAGGCGTGAAATCTTATACATTCGCATGATGAACGAAGTTGCTAAAGACATGTTTGTTTATCACTTTGTTTTGAAAGGTACCAAGGAAGTATAGGTGTGAGAGGATACTCACTCTCTTTGAAAAGGTGTAGAGCTTCCATAGAATAACATAGGAAGGAACATAGAGTCGTAGATTAGCATGGGAGGGAACATAGAGTCATAGAATTCCATAGATACATTCTACTCAAATGAGCCCTCTCCCGATCCTTTAGGAACATTAGCCCGGAAAACCCTATAGTAGCGGTATCAAGCTCCTATCTGCAAAAATGTAAAATTTTGTATTTTTACCAGAAGAAAGATCATGGGTGCGTGTTTTTTTTTCTTTCCTGGGGTGATCGTATCCACTCAATGGTAGGAGAGCGCTTTCTCGAACGAAAATTATAAGTTCTAAGGCCCTTTTCAACTGACCAAAAAGATTAGAGGGCAACTATCCCCCCCTTCGCTTACTTTTCCCCACAATCTTCCCATCAAAATTTTGAGGTAGCCATTTTATTAAACATAGTTTAAATGCTCAAGGTATTTGAGTTGTAAAATATGCCCATTGTGTACATATTAATTAAAAAAACTCTCCGAAAAATAAGTTTTTCAAAGAAAAGTAAAGGCCATTTTAAACTTAAGCTCAGAAGATACAAATACCTGTTAAAATTCAAACTCAGAACAACCAGAAACTACTGTTAAAGAATAAATGAAACACAAAACGAACAGAAATTAAATAAACAATCATAGCAAATAAACATACAACAAGTAATGATATAAATGAATAAATAGATCTTAAAACGAGTAATTCTCAGATTGAATATGAAAATCAAGCTTAAAACGAAAACAAATATTTTGCTATTAAAGTATAAATGAAACTTAAAACGAACAGAAATTAAATAAACAATCAATGCGAACAACATACAATATATATTAATGTGAATGAATAAATAAATCTTAAAACGAGTGAAACTTAAATTGAATATGCAAATCAAGTTTGAATCGAATAAAAATAACTACAAAGACGAGTTTGGGTATCGTATCACTGCAGAAGCCTAAAACCTACTGCGTCATTGGCGCTTTACTGAAAACAATTCTCTGAAATATTTTCACTTTTGTAACTTTAAGAAATCAAAAATTAATTAAGATTTTAGGGCATAAATATCAGCATATGTATATTAAATTGACGATGCACATTTTTTTCAGTAAACTCATTTGAATATTTTTTCATTAAAGTACAAATTATATTCTGGCTTTTAGAAAGCATAGTTGTTTAGAACCCTACTCACATTAATTTATGCTCGTTTTGAGTTTGAATCTAATATTTATTTTAATTTTTGTCCGTTTTGGGTTTCATTCATTTATTGATGCTGATTTGGGGTAGTTGTATGCTTGGTAGATTATATGATAGTCCGGACGCCAGGTGTGGAAAATGTGCACCATACCACGACGGAATGGGGCTGCTACGAGAATTATCCTACCCTCCACCCCCAAAATTGACCATGCGGATTCAAAAACACCAATGGCACTTGCTTGCGAGTGGTGGAACCGTCCGAAACTTGACATTTTATTATATTTTGGTGTTTCATGCAAGAAAATGCATGTTCCACAAAGTTTGAGGTGCAGTTTTCCGCTCTAATAGAAATGCCTGGAAGCCATAAAATGTTTTCATAACAAACTAACACGATTAGTTACAAAAAATGGCAAAACTATATGAGTCTTGAACAGTCTTGGAAAATACAAACAAAATCAAATTGAATATTAGATATATAATGATATTAATTGTTGAAAGATCCATCAGTTCAAGTTTTTTTTCACTGTAATTTTATTTTCATCTTCAATGCTGTAGAAACTGGAAAATAATAAATTTGTAATATACGAGTAATTCATTTTCAGTGGAGGACCAATGACGCAGGAGGCTTTAGGTTTTTACAGTTAAAGAAGGGGGCAGTATCCAAATTTTGCTTGTAGTGAAACTATATTTGTCGTGACCAATCTTGAAAAGAACTAATAAATTAGACTGAATATTTGATGCATAATGATATTAATTGCTAAAAGCTCATCAGTTCAAAATTTTACTGTAATTTTAATATTTATTTTCAATATTAAGTAAAAAAGAACACATTTATAGTATAATTCGTTTTCAATAAAGCGCCAATGACGCAGTAGGTTTTAGGCTTCTGCAGTGAGACAATACCCAAACTCTTGTTTGTAGTTATTTTTATTCGATTCAAACTTGATTTGCATATTCAATTTAAGTTGCACTCGTTTTAAGATTTATTTATTCATTAACATTAATATATATTGTGTGTTTGTTCGTATTGATTGTTTATTTAATTTCTGTTCGTTTTTAAGTTACATTTATACTTTAATAGAAAAATATTTTTTTTCGTTTTAAGCTTGGTTTTCATATTCAATATAGGCATTACTTGCTTTAAGATCTATTTATTCATTTATATTATTATTTGTTGTATGTTTTTTGCTATGATTGTTTATTTAATTTCTGTTCGTTTTGGGTTTCATTTATTCTTTAGTAGTAATTTCTGGTCGTTTTGAGTTTGAATTTTTAACAGGTATCTGTATCTCCTGAGATTTAGTCTAAAGTGGCATATATTTTTCTTTGAAAAAATTATTTTTCGCAAAGTTTTTTTAATTAATTTTTGTTCGTTTTTGATAGTAAAAAGCTTCAAGTTTTTTTTGGCATGGGGGGTGGGGGTGCTTACTGTCCGTTTATTCTTGATTTTAAAAAATGGATCTAGAACTTTCAATTTAAATCGAATGAGGCTTTTTTCAAAGTCTATACGATTACCTCTTTGATAAAAACCTTATATATGAACAATAGACAGCTTGCATAACTTGTAGACAGCGATTGACAACAATGAATGGATTGAAAAAATAGCTCCAATAAGGGGGTTTAGATCATTTCACTTGCTGACACAAAGGGATCACGACTGTTTGGAATTGACCTTGATAGGAATTTGTGTGCCAAAGCAATTTTGCATCTATCACAGAGTATGTATTTTAACCTTATAATTGGATAATTATAATAGATTTCCCATGTGTTCTTCCCATACAAAACCCCTTCCCATAAGTTATAAAACCCCTTAATAGGCTATGCCCCATGGCATAGCTTACAACGCCTACCCCTGGGACCTGGTGGGCTGTGTCGACACCGGAGTTTTTTGTTATCAGAACTTTGAACTATTTTAACAAAATATCTATCTCAAAATTTTTATCTGATGCATTTAGTGCGTGGAGGAGGGAGAGGGGGTATTTCCCTTCAATCTCTTTTGACTCTTAAAAAGTAAACAAGAACTTTGAATTTTCAATCAAATGAGCCCTCTCTAAAGTTTATACGAGCATCCCTTCCATAAGAAATAATATGAAAGATTCGGAGAATCCTTAAATTACAACCCTTGCCCTGAGGGCTTTGGGGGAGTTGTAATCCTCAAAGAACTAATTTCCAGAACTTAAAACTACGTTTAATAAAATGGCTGCCTTAAAAGCTTGATTGGATGTGTTTGGGGAAAAGGTGGGCGTGAAAGGGGGGTTAGTTGCCCTCAAATCACTTTCGAATATTACAAAGGGCACTAGCACTCGGAATTTCCAATCGAATGAACCTTTTTTGAAGTTTCTACGACACCGCCTCCTATAAAAACCATAAATGACCCCGGGGCATGAATTAAAACCCTTGCCCTAAGGGTTGTGGAGTAGTGTCCTCCTCAAAAATATATTATCTATCGTAAAATAAACAATGTTAACCAAACGTGTTATCTCAACAGTCGGGGTGATTGCGATCGGGGGAAGGAGGGGCGTGGGGGGGGCTAGTTGCCCTCAAATCACTTTTGACTTTTGCAAAGGGCAATTGCCCTTAACATTTTGAATCGAATGTGACTGTTTTGAAGTCTATACAACACTATATTCTCTAAAAACCTTAAATGCCCGTACGGTATAGCTTAAAAATCTTGCCCTGAGGGTTGTGGGGGAGTGTCCTCCTCAAAAACATATTTTCTATCTGGAACTCCGCTACGCTGAACAAAATGACTATCTAAAAAGTTTGATTGGATGTGTTTGGGGAAATGGTGGGCGTGGGGGGGGGGGCTAGTTGCCCTCCCATCACTTTCGACTATTAAAAAGGGCACTAGCCCTTTAATTTCCGATAGAATGAGCCTGTTTTGAAGTTTCTACGAAAACGCCTTCTATAAAAACCTTATATGCCCCCAGGACATAACTTAAAACCCTTGCCCTGAGGGTTGTGGGGGAATTTCCTCCTCAAAAACATATTTTCAATCTGGAACTCAACTACACTGAACAAAATGGTGATCTCAAAAATTTGATTGGATGGGTTTGGGGGAATGATGGGCGTGGGGGTGGGGCGGCTAGTCGCCATCCAATCACTTTCGACTATTACAAAGGGCACTATCCCTTTGAATTTCCAACCGAATGAGCCTTTTATGAAGTTTCTTCGACAACACCTTCTATAAAAACATTATTTGCCCCCAGGGCATAACATAAAACCCTTGCCCTGAAGGTTCTGGGGGAGTGTCCTCCTCAAAAATGTTTTTTCGATCTGGAAATTAATTATGCTGAATAAAATGGCTATCCCAGAATTTTGATTGGATGTGTTTTGGGGAATATAGGGCGTGGGGGAGGCAAGTTGCCCTCCAATCACTTTTAACTATTAAAAAGGGCACTAGCCCTTTAATTTCCACTCGACTGAGTTTGTTTTGAAATTTCGACGACAAGAACTTCTATAATAACCTTATATGCCCCCTAGGCTTGGGTTTAAACACTTGCCCTGAGGGTTTTGGGGGAGTGTCCTCCTCAAAAATATATTTTCTATCTGGAAATCAACTACGCTGAACAAAATGGCTGTCCGGAAATTTTGAATGGATGTGTTTAGGGAAATGATGGGCGTGGGGGGGGGGGGAGGGGGCTAGTTACACTCCAATCGCTTTCGACTATTGAAAAGGGCACTAGCCCTTTAATTTCCAATCGAATGAGCATTTTTTGAAGTTTCTACGACAACATCTTCTATAAAAACCTTATATGCCCCCAGGGCATAACTTAAAACCCTTGCCCTGAGGGTTGTGGGGGAGTATCCTCCTCAAAGATATATTTTCTATCTGGATATCAACTACGCTGAACAAAATGGCTATCTCAAAATTTTGATTGGATGTGTTTGGGGGAATGATGGGCGTAGTTGGGGGGGGGGGGCTAGTTGCCCTTCAATCATTTTGGACTATTAAAAAGGGCACTAGCTCTTTAATTTCCAATCGAATGAGCCTGTTTTGAAGTTTCTACGATAACGCCTTCTATAAAAACCTTATATACCCCCAGGGCATAACTTAAAACGCTTGCCCCGAGGGTTATGGGGGAGTATCCTAATCAAAAAGATATTTTCTATCTGGAAATCAACTACGCTGAACAAAATGACTATCTCAAAATTTTGATTGGATGTGTTTGGGGGAATGATGGGCGTGGGGGGGCTAGTTACCCTCCAATCATTTTCGACTATTAAAAAGGGCCCTAGAACTCTCGATTTCCAATCGAATAAGCCCCCTTTGAAATTTCTACGACGACCCCTTCCATGTGAAGTGCCTCTGGGAAAAAAAATTAATAAAACATTAAAGCCGTATGGCCTTTACTATAGGCAACGCTACAGCGTTGCCTCTGATAGTATTTGTTACTGGGAGGTATGCATACTTTTTTCGAGTTGGGGTAGGGATTATTCTGCTGGGGGGGGGATTTTCCAAGGAGAGAATTTTACATGGGGAGGGAAGTTTATGGAGGGTGTACATATCAGGAAAATTTTGCACTGGTGGAATTTACCGGAATTCCTGGTAAAAAAGAATTAGAGAATTCTAATTCTTTTACCCTCTGTAAAAACAATTAGGAAATTCTTTTTACATGTCTTGCTTTCTCTTTGCCGACTCAATTTTGCGCATGGAGATGTTAAGTATAATTATCCGGGATAAATTTTCACCGGGACTGAATTGTCTAGAGGATCTTTCCATGGGAAGGGGGGATTTTTCCGTAGAGGCGGAGCCAGATTTCCTGGCATTATTTGAAAAACTATTAGAGATTAAATTAAAAAAACAAGTTAAATAATAAAAGCAAGTTTTTTCAACTGAAAGTAAGGAGCAACATTAAAACTTGAAACGAACAGAAATTACTACGTATATAAAGGGGTTTGCCTCCTCCTCATCACCTCGCTCTTTATGCTAAAGCTTTAATTGACTCCCAATTCCTTAAAAACAATTCCCCAAACACAAGGCTCGTTTATTTAGAACGATTAGAAGCTTTTTTTTTAAGTACTAAAACACTGTCGTATGAAGAGCGAGGTGTTGAGGAGGAGGCAACCCCCGTCATTTGCATAATAATTCCTGTTCATTTTAAGTTTTAATGCTGCTCCTTACTTTCAGTTAAAAAAACTTGTTTTTTATTTACTCAACAAAAGAAATAAATTCTTTTGACATACGAACTGTTATCAAACTATTTTTTTACACTTTCGGTTACCATTGAGCCCTGTCGCTCCTTGCTTATATTTCCAAACTGCGAAATGTTTTATTTATTTATGCTTGTTTTAGGCTCTATTGCCATTTTTTACTCTTTTCTTAGTTTTTTTTTTAGAAAACATTTTTTTAAATTGCGTAATTAAAAAAAAACTTTCAAATAAGAAAATATTTTAAAGGAAATGAAAAATCCATATTAAAACGTATGACGAGCAAAACTGAAGTCCTACAATAATTCAAACTTAAATTGAATAGAAATTACTATGAAAGTATAAATAAGACCCAAGTCAATCAAAAATTGAATGTGTATGGCTTTTTACTACGAGCAATAATAGAGCGTTGCCTCTAATAGAAAGATAAATTAAAAAAACGTTTTTTTTTTAATTGAAAGTAAGGAGCGACATTAAAACTTAAAACAAACAGATATTATTCCGTAAATGAAAGGGGCTGTCCCCTCCTCAACGCTTCGCTCTTTACGCTGAGGTTTGACCCTGTCTCACAACTTTATTTTTTTTAACAATATTGCTGTTTACTTTAGCGTAAAGAGCGAGGCCTCGAGTAGGGGACAGCCCCTTGCATATACGGAATGATTTCTGTTCGTTTTAAGTTTTAATGCCGCTCCTTACTTTCAGTTTAAAAAAACCTGCTTTTTTTATTTAATTTCTAATCGTTTTTTAATTAATGCTGCTTTGATTTTGGTTCACCGTACATAAATAATTAAAACAAAATTTGCATGTTTATTTTACTTTTTTTGGCTAAATGGCTTTCTCGAAATTCTGTTCTGACTTAACTTACGAATTAACTTACATAACGAACTTCTATATTTGCATATTTGTATTACGTATATTAGGGAGTTCGGTCCCTAGTCAATACCTCGCTCTTCCCACTAAAATTCAAATTTTGCTCTGATTCTTTAAGAATGATCGCTTGATCACAAAGACCGTTAATTAGTATAAATAGCCCTGATGAAACTACAAAAAAACTTTAGCGTAAAGAGCGAGTTGATGACTAGGGTGCGAACCCAATCATATAAGTAATAATTTCTGTTCGTTTTAAGTTTTGATGTTGCTCCTTACTCACAGTTGAAAAAATCGTTGTTTTTTATTTAATTTCTGATCGTTTTTTTAAATAATGCTGGGAAATCCGGCGCCCCCTTCATAGCACTTTCCCTTCTCTCATGGAAAGATCCTCCCACGCAACACCCAAAAAACCCCACCCCTCTCCCCAAAATACCAGAAAAAATCCCCCTGAGAACTTCTGTATACTTCCCAACAGGGGTGGATCCAGGACTTTTTTTTAGGGGGGGGGCACAAAATAGGTTGATCTGATAAACTTGCGGTAGGAGCAAGTTTAGTTAATGCAATCTTACGCTAATTAAGTAAATTATACTACTTTAGACTACGTTAAGGGGGGCGCACGCCCCCCCTCTCCCGTGCCCTGGATCCGCCACTGCTTCCCAATAGCCAACACTATATGCAAACATTGGGCAAAGTTCATATCTTGCAGACCTCCCCCTGGGGACTGTGGGGGATTAAGTCATCCTCAAAGACATAGTTATTGTATTTTTCGACCATGCTAAACAAAATGGCTATCTCAAAATTTTAGTCGGGTGATTTTGGGAAAAAATATGAGCTTGGTAGGGGGCCTAGTTGCCCTCCATTTATTCGTCACTTGAAAAGAGCACTAGAACTTTTAATTTCCGTTCGAATGAGACCTCCCGCGAAATTCTATGACCACTGGGTCGGTACGATCACCCCTTGAAAAAAAAAAAAAATAAACACACATCCGTAATCTTTCTTCTGGCAAAGAATACAAAAGTCCACATTTTTTCAAATTGAAACTTTTATAGTAGTGTTCTCTGATATGCTGAATCTGATGGTGGGATTTTCATTAAAGTTCTATGATTTTTAGGGGACGTTTCCTCCTTTTTTCGAAAATAAGGCAAATTTTCTCAGGTGCGTAACTTTTGATGAAACTTATATATTTTAAATTAGCATAAAAATTTGATTCTTTTGATGTATCTATTGGTATCAAAATTACGTTTTTTAGAGTTTCGGTTACTATTGAGCCGGGTCGCTCCTTACTTACAGTTCGTTATCACGAACTGTTTGAAAATGACTTCCCCTTCTTCAATCACCTTTGGGAATTGCACTGGATACCACTATCAATCAATCAATCAATGTATTGAAAGAAAACAGAGAAAAAAATTACAAAACTTTAGACCCCACAAAGTTTCTTTGGCCTGTGAGAGTGGGAGACTAAACATTACATAAAATAATAGCAGAACAGAAGGAAAAAAATTAAACAAAAACAAAAATTCCAGAAAAACATGCTATGTGATTAATACTGATATAAGCTCCAGACAGCTCTAGAGAAAACCAAAGTGTCTTTAGCACCAGGCTTAAACAACTCTAATGTATTTTAAAAAGCCATGACAGGTTTGTTATCTGAGGTTTTATTGCGGAAGTATTGGTACTACATCTTGATGGCACCGTAATAGCACCATACAAGACAATTCAATTACATGTTTTAACAAGTGGTTTTACATTTATCCTTTTCTTGGCTGTTGTAAAGTGTCAATAAGTGTCTATAAATAGCCATCAGTATGTTTTTAGGGTCGTTTTTTTAACGGGCTGGAAAAAGGCATTGGTTATTTAATCGTTATGACATGATTTAATGAATCAGATTCAACTATCACAACTTCGAAGATTGAAAGATTAAATTTCTTCTGATATATTGGACTGGTATGGTCATTCTACGAGTCAGTTCGATTTTGTGTGTGTCACTTTTCATTCTTAGCTAGGGGCGTAATTTGCTATGGGACAGGGGGGTGGGCAGTTGACCCTGTCCAGACCTAAATTTTCTCCACCAGATAAAATTTAGCGTCTTCAAAAATCCTGTCAAAATTAAGATAATGCTAAATAATTCTAGAATTATTTAGAAACATAGCAATTGTCTTATACTTTTACTTATATATATTGAATTCTAAATAATATAATAATTCTAAACAACATTTCACAATCGGAGTCATCGGAACAATTTCATCGGAATCCGTCGTCGACAAAATTGTCCGAAGCGACTTGTCTCCACAACTTGGCATTAATTCAGGTAAGTCGAGTATTATTCGCTCAGGTAAGTCGATCCTGGGAACTAGGCGCTCTAGGAGGGGGTAATTTCCCCCTCTAATTTTAAACAAATGTTTTTTTCTTTTTTTTATCGATTTTGTTTTTCATTTTTCATTGAGAAAATGAAAAAAGCAACAAAATCGCCGCCTAAGCTTTTTTAAAATAAATTTCCTCCCCCGTTACATTCTTGTGAATTGATATCCCTTACGTTTGTTTCATGTAGTTATTTGTTACAACATAAAACGAAAAAACAAAAGAATAATTAGGTTGTTTTAAAACCTTCAGGCTAATATTTTGAATTTGGCGTTAAAAACCACTTGCAACTTTTCACCTGCAGCCTGGATTCTCTTTCCAAGTCTAGCTAATTCTGGCTAGCTCACGAATATTGGCATGACAGTTTTCTGTTTGTCGGCAGCTTTGCTGGCTGTCATGCCGCTAGTGTCGCTAGTGCCGCTGGTGCATGCTAGCTGTCGTGAATAACGCCTTCTAATGTATCAGGTCAGACAGTCAGCCCACACGGCATTGAATAGTTGCATTTCTTCTGATACATGCTGCGAGAATGTTGCGTAAGCATTGTTGCGAGAATTATATAGTGACCACTTGTTAAAACTTATATTATAATATAGATATAAATACATTAAAGTAAAACCACAGCGAAAAGAACCTTTTGTGCCTTTCATAAACACGGAAACAACAGCAAAAACCGTTCCATCTTACTATCATCATTATTACGAATGAACTTACAAAACTGAGCCGAGGTTTGGGTTATAAGGACCAATAGCTTTCATAACCCAAAAAACCTAATTCGTGGTTGGGGGATATTCCAGTTGGCTAATACCCAAAACTTATCAAGATTGAGCAAGAAACTGGAAACAATAAGTTAAGAATCTAATGCCTGCAGTGGTGCAGTGGGTTTAATCTCAGCATGGTAAAACGGGACCTAGAGCTCAGACTCAGCAGCAGCAATATACACAGAGCTCGGAATATGATTCTACAAAAGTGTCTTCATGCTAATCCAACAACAAGAAGAAGAAGAAAATAGATAACGGAAAAGTGGAATCAAAAATAAGCAAAATATTCAGAGGAGCTGCTAGAGCTTGTCAGAGCTTAATACTTTTTGTACGACAAGAGAAAAAGGACTATGTGAGACCTTAGATGAAGGAGATCTGATATGAGATAATATGAGATCTGAGATAGAGGCAAATACATAGAATTATGCCAATAGCTGATAGATTGGGGTGGAGGAGGAGCGTGCGTAGCTGTGTTGGCCTCAGGTGGCTTGGTGCTGCGAAGAGTTGTTAGTAGTAGTAGTTACCCAGTCAACAGGCAGTACAGACATACTAGAACTGCTCTGCATTACAGACTACGCTAGAGACACACTAGAACTACAAAACCCGATACTCTGCGGCAAACAGAAAACAGAGTGGCAAAGACAGAAAGAAAAAGGGTTTCGGAAAATATAGTGCAAAATTCTACAACTCCTCCTATTTCTCCCGTTTTCAAGCTCTATAGGTTGTAACTTCCTTCAAAAATTGGAAAATGTAGACTCTAAGCTTTAGCAGACGATATTCCGAATATTATTAAAAGTGAGAAATAAGGACATACAAACCAATTAAGGTCACTTCTTGTAGAATTAAATAAAAAAAACAAGTTTTTTAAACTGAAAGTAGGGAACGACATTAAAACTTAAAACGAACAGAAATTATTCCTTATATAAAAGGGGCTTTCCCCTCCTCAACGCCTCGCTCTTTACGCTAAAGTTTTTTATTGTTTAAAAAAATAAATTTGTGAGACAGAGTCAAACTTTAGCGTAAAGAACGAGCCGTTGAGGAGGGGACAGCCCCTTTCATACACGGAATAATTTCTGTTCGTTTTATGTTTTAATGTCGCTCATTTTCAGTTTAAAAAACTTGTTTTTTTTTTTACTTAATTTCCGATCGTTTTTTAGTTAATGCAGCTTTGATTTTGGCTCACCGTCATTGAATAAGTAAACAAAATTTGCATACAAATTTTACTTTTCTTTTGCTAAATGGCTGTCTCTAAATTTGGTTCTGACGCAATTTACAAATTAACTTACGTAACGAACTTCTATATTCGTATATGTTTCTTCTGGAAAAAAAATACAAAGTTGCAGATTTTTGCAGATATGAGCTTGAAACCTATGTAATAGGGTTTTTTGATATGCTGAATCTGACGGTGTGATTTTCATTAAAATTCTTTCACTTGTAGGGGATGTTTCCCCCCTCTATGAAAAATCAGGTAAATTTTCTCAGGCTCGTAGCCTTTGATGAGTAATACTAAACTTAATAAAATTTATATATTTAGAATCAGCATTATAAGCCCATTCTTTTGATATATTTGTTGACTTCAAAATTCCGTTTTTAAAAGTTTCGATTACTATTGAGCCGTCTCGCTTGTTTTTTTATTACTGTTTTTTTTTTACTACGAATATGTTATTACGTATATGAGGGGGTTCTCCCCTTAGTCAATGCCACGCTCTTTACGTTAAAAGTTAAAAAAATTTAATTCACAAACACCTGAATCACAAAGGCCGTATAAATAGAATAGATAGCTCTTTTGAAAGCACAAAAAAAAAAACTGTATCATAAAGAGCGAGGTAGTGCCTTGGGGGAGAACCCCCTCATATACGTAACAATTTCTGTTCGTTTTAAGTTCTAATGTTGCTTCTTACTTTCAGTTGAAAAAACTTTTTAATTTAATTTCTGATCGTTTATTAAATAATGCTAGGAAATCCGGCACCCCCTTCATAGAAATGTCCCTTACCTCAAAGAAACATCCTCCACGGAAAGATTCTGCTGGGTAACCTCCTGCTCCACCCCCCCCCACCAGAAAAAGTCCTTCCTGTAAATGTCTGTATAAGTCCCAATAACCAATACAATATGTAAGCAATGGGCAAAGTTCATAACTTGCAGCCCTTCCCCTGGGAACTTTGGGGGATTAAGTTATCCTAAAAGACATATTTATTATATTTTCGACTATGCTGAACAAAATGGATATCTCAAAATTTTTATGTGGTGACTTTGGGAAAAAAGAGCGTTGGAGTAGGCCTAGATGCCCTCCATTTAGGCCCACTCCATTTAGTCACTTAAAAAGGGCACTAGGACTTTTAATTTCGGTTCCAATGAGCCCTCCTACGATATTCTAGGACCTCTGGGTCAATACGATTACCCCTGGGGAAAAGAAAAAAAACAAAAAACCAATAAACACGCATCCGTGATCTTTCTTCTGGCAAAAAATGGAAAATTCCACATTTTTGTAGACAGGAGCTTGAAACCTCTACAGTAGGCTTCTCCGATACGCTGAATATGATGGTGTGATTTTCATTAAGGTTCTATAACTTTTACGGGTCTTTCTCCCTTTTTTGAAAATCAGCCAAATTTTCTCAGCAGCGTAACTTTTGATGGGTAAGATTAAACTTGATGGAACTTATATATTTGAAATCAAAATTAAAATCTGATTCTTTTGATGTATCTATTGGTATCAAAATTCCGTTTTTTAGAGTTTCGGTTACCATTGAGCCGGGTCGCTTCTTACTTAAAGTTTGTTACCACGAACTGTTGGATTAGGACTATAGACTAGCTTTAGAATTTGTATAATAGCTTGAAATTCACTCTTGTAGAGAGAGAAATAATCGAATTTCCAGATTTCATATTATGTCTTATTTGATCTCCATTTCAAGTGATACTAAAGCATATTCCTTACAATTTAAGACTGTATATTACCCACTATTAGTAATTTGGTATTATAGCTGGTGAGAGCAAAATGTTGCTTGATAAATCAATCCAATATTTCTGTATGCTGTATTTCTGTATTACTGTATTATAATTCTTCTGTATTACTTTGCGGTTATTAAAAAAATTTAGTTTTACGCTAATCTTTTTAAGATAATTTAATTGTTAACTGAAAGTTACCAGTGTCACAACTGGTGTAAGACTATGGAAAGCTTTATAGATTCGTTTATTGTTGTCAGGCTACATACTCAATTTTGACTGTTAAATCAATAATCCTGTTTTTTATACTTGACTCTTGTGTTTCAAACAGTTTGTGGTAACGAACTGTATGTAAGGAGCGACCTGGCTCAATGGTAACCGAAACTGTAGAAAACAGAATTTTGATACCAATAGATACATCAAAAGAATTAAATTTTAATACTGATTTCAAATATATAAGTTTCATCAAGTTTAGTCCTACCTTTCAAAAGTTACGCGCCTGAGAAAATTTGGCTGATTTTGAAAAAAGGGGGAAAAACCCCTAAAAGTTATAGAACCTTAATGACACCATCATATTCAGACACACCATCAAATCACATTACGCGTATCAGAATACCCTACTGTAGAGGTTTCAAGCTCCTATCTGCAAAAATGTGGAATTTTGTATTTTTTGCCAGAAGAAAGATCACGGATGATTGTTTATTTTTTTTTCCAGGGATTATTGTATCAACCAAGCGGGCCCAAAATATCATGTAAGGGCTCATTCGAACTGAAATTAAAAGTTCTAGCGCCCTTTATAAGTGACCAAAAAAAAATGGAGGGAAATTAGGCCCTCTCCCAAGCTCATTTTTTTCCCAAAGTCACCCGCTCAAAATTTTGAGATAGTCATTTTGTTGAGCATGGTCGAAACTATGATAACTATGTCTTTTAGGATAAATTAATCCCCCGAAGTTCCCGGGGGGAGGTCTGAAAGTTATGAACTTTACCCAATGTCAACATATAGTATTGGTTATTGGGAAGTATACAGACGTTTTCAGGGGGTATTTTTTCTGGTATTGGGGAGGGGATTGGGGTTATGTGGGAGGATCTTTCCATGAAGGAAGTTTTCATGGGGGAAGATACATTGCTATGAAGGGGGCACCAGAATTCCCAGCATTATTTAAAAAAAGATCAGAAATGATATTTATAAAAAAACAAGTTTTTCAACTGAAAGTAAGGAGCAATTTCAAAACTTAAAACGACAGAAAACACTACGTATATGATTGGGTTCATCCCCTAGTCAATACCTCGCTCTTTAAGCCAAAGATTATTTAGTACTTTCATAAGCACTATTTATTCTAACTAACGGCATTTGTGATTAAGGGGTCATTTTTAAAGAATTGGAACAAAATTTGAACTATAGCTTAGAGATAAAGGTATTGACTAGGGGGCGAAAACTCTAATATACGTAATAAAAATATATGAGCATAGAAGTTCGTTACGTAAGTTAATTCGTAAGTTATGTATATTTATTACTAAAAAAACGTTCGTAAATAAAATTCAACAAGTCTTGAGAAAGTCATTTAACCAAATTAAAGTAAAATTAATATTCAAATTTTGTTTTAATTATTCATGTCCGGTGAGCCAAAATCAAAACTTGCATGAATTCAAAAACGTTCAAAAGTTAAATAAAAAAAGGAATTTTTTTTTACCTGAAAGTAAGGAACGAAGTTAAAATTTAAAACGGACAGAAATCATTCCGTATATTAAAGAGGCTGTCCCCTTTTCAATGCCTCGCTCTTTACGCTAAATTTTGACTTTCTCACAGCTCTATTTTTTTTAAACAATGAAAAAAAATTGGAGATTGGAAAAAAAATTCAAAAAAACTGGAGGGCAACTTGGTCCCCTCCCACGCTCATTTTTTTCCCGAAGTCAACTAATCAAAACTTCTAGATAAACATTTTGTTCAGTGCATTCGAAGACATATTTGATATGTCTTTGATGATGACTTAATCCCCTACTAGTCCTGAGGGAAGGGTTGCAAGTTATAAACTTCGCCCATTGTTTACATATAGTATTTGTTATTGGCAAGTATACAGGCGTTTTCAGGAGTAATTTTTTTCTAACGGGGGGTCGGGGTCAGAATAGGGGTTACGGGGGATGATCATTTCCACGGAGGATATTTCCTTGGGGGAAGGGACATTTCTATGAAGGGGCGCCAGATTTCCCAGTATTATTTAAAAAACGATCAGAAATAATAAAAAAACAGGTTTTTTTCAACTGAAAGTAAGAAGCAACATTAAAACTAAAAATGAACAGAAATTTTTACTTATATGAGGGGTTTCGCCCCCTAGTCAATACCTCACTCTTTACGCTAAAGTTTGTTCTAGTACTTTCAAAAGAGCTATCTATTCTAATTAACCGGGCTTTGTGATTCAGGGGTTTGTGATTCGAACAAAATTCGAGCTTTAGCGTAAAGAGTGAGGTATTGACTAGGGAGCGAACTCCCTAATATAAGTAACAAAACCATACGAATAAGGAAATTTGTTACGTAAGGTAACTCGTAAGTTACGTCAGAACAAAATTTCGAGAAAGCCAATTTGCCAAAAAAGGAAAATTAATATGCAAATTTCGTTTAAATTATTCATGTACGGTGAGCCAAAATCAAAGCTGCATTAATTCAAAAACGTTCAGAAATTAACTAAAAAATAAGTTTTTTAACTCAAAGTAAGGAGTGACGTCAAAACTTAAAACGAACAGAAATTATTCCGTATATTAAAGGGGATGTCCCCTCCTCAACGCCTCGCTCTTTACGCTAAAGTTAGACTCTGTCTCACTACTTTATTTTTTAAAACAATAAAAAACTAGCGCAAAGAGCGAGGCGTTGAGGAGGGGACAGCCCCTTTCATATACGGATTAATTTCTGTTCGTTTTAAGTTTTAATGTCGCTCCTTATTTTCAGTTAAAAAAACTTTTTTTTTTAGTTAATACCTTAAAGCACGTAGATATGAGAAATAGCTTTTGAATGAGTCATTAAGAATCTCTTTACGAGGTTCTGGTAGCCCGCTTGACCTGTTAAAAAAAAAGAAGAAAAAAAAAAAAAAAAAAAAAAAACGGGAGACAGATCAGTGCTACTGATGCAAAAAATTGATTTTCCTTGTTGTTCAGGGAGGGGAACTGTAACTTCCCTGTACAAGGTTTTGACGGTGTTGATTCCAATGGTGCACTTGTCATTTTGATCTGACGCCATTTTCGAGGGGTGTGAGGCATTTTTTTCGAAATCACCTTAAAAATTTTTTCGCAATAAACTTTTACTTTTAAGCCGAACCAAAATAAAAGTTAACGTTCCTGAGTCAGTGTCAGACGGGAATTTTTTTCACTAAGCAATGTTTTTCAAAACGCGTTTTTTAACTTTTGGTTACTATGGGTTGTGGTTCGTTCTTTAGTAGGTTGCAGCTGCCGCTGAAACCATGATACCTTGCCGGGACATGCTTAAAAAATGAGCCTAGAAAATGACTGAAAAAAAAAAACAACAACGGATACCAATATTCCCAATACGATACATGTGATACCAATACGTACGATACCGATACGCGCGATATTTTCCGACCGATACGACATCCAGCCCTTCCCCAGAGACTATGGAGGGCCATATAATCATCAAAACCCTATATATTGGACCTTTGATTTATGTTAAACAAAATGGCAGTCTCAAAATTTTTATATGATTAGTTGTGGGGGAGGGGGCCCGTAGGGAATGGGGCTATTTGCCCTCCAATCTTTTTGGTCACTTAAAAGGGGCACTTGCAGACTTAATTCCCTTTCGAATGAGCTATTACACACCTCTCTATGACGCTCTGGCCACCCCCTAGCCCTTCTAGAAAAAAACAGAAAAAAAGGAGACAGATCAGTGCTACCCATACAAAAAAAGTCATTTTCCTTGGTGTTCAAGGTGGGGGACTGTAATTATCCTAAAAAAGGTTTAGGACCATGCTGATTACAATGGTGCACCTTTTATTTTGATTTGACGCCAATTTCAAGGAGTTTCAGGCTCTTTTTCGAAATCACCATAAATTTCTTTTCGCAATAAACTTTTATTTCTAAGATCAACCAAAACAACAGTTACCGTTCCTGATTCAGTGTCAGATGGCAATTTTTCTCACTAGACAGTTTTTTTTTCAAAACACGTTTTCAACTTTTGATTACTATGTACTGTGGTTCGCTCTTTGCTAGTTGCAGCTACCGCTGCAACCATGATATTGCCTGAAATTTCCCCTAGCGGCTTGATGAGGCTCAGATTGTTCAACTCTCCCTAATCAATAATTGCTTGACTAAGCAATTTGGATGTTGGAATTTCATTATTTAACTCAATTCCATTTAGTCTTTCGAGACTTATATTTTCTTAATAGGAGGCAAGCGAGAAGGCCATGAGGGGACAAAACACGTTTCAATACCCATAGCTTAATGACTTGCTACCCTCATTGTATCCGTAACATAACACAAAAGACTCCATAACATAATTTGTTTGCTATAGTCCAAAACTCAAGTCATATTACTCAGCCCTACATTTTAATATATTTCCTCGTTTAAATCCTCGAGCAAAACAATTTGTATGTGTTTTTGTCTCTCTCACTCTTTTTGCCTGTGTGTCTGGGCGGGTGTTTGCTTATTCCAATGCATGTCTCTCTCGATTTATGTGTCTGAATCTTCGTATTTGTATGTGTTTTTGTCTCTCTCACTCTTTTTGCCTGTGAGTCTGGGCAGGTGTTAGCTTATTCCAATGCATGTCTTTCTTGGTTTTTGTGTCTGAATCTACGTATTTGTATGTGTTTTTGTCTCTCTCAATCTTTTTACCTTTGTGTCTGGGCTGGTGTTCGCTTATTCCAATGCATACCTTTCTCGGTTTGTGTGAGTAGTAATGTACCATGAGTAAGATGTGATATATTTGAAATACCAAAATAAAGTTCCTTTCTAAAGATAATTCTAATTTCTTATAATTAAGCTAAATCTAGTCGCAAAAATGAAAAGTCCTTAAACAGCAAAAAGAGAAATTGAATTTATAGCTTCTGTCAGACAACGGCGATAGTCTTTCGAATTTCGCTAAGATAATTGTATCAAAAAAAAAATGCACTGCATAACATTTATAAGGAAGTTTAAAATGAAAAAAACTGTGTGAACTCCTGTATCATCTGAAATATATTTAAGAGATTATTGGACGAGGATTCGCGTCCTTGGGGCACGTGAGCCAATGGCAGGCAGTCCCTAGAGCGCAGGACGAAAGAACTGCGTTTGGGAGTGGGGTAAATGTGTTTTTTAATTTTAATATGAATTCAGACTTAAGACGATTAGTACCGCAAATAATCTCGGTCATCATTTTTTGTCATTGAAGTGACCTGTTGCTGTACAACTAAGCATGTAAGTTAAATAAATCTATTGTCTTTTTATATGTGTTTGTTTCTCTTATATGTCTGAGTCTAGTCCGATAATAGGTAATTAGTTTGCCAGTCTCCATGGTAAATGCTCCCGAAGGAATCTGATCTCCAGATAGCTCAAGAAAGAAGAAGCCAAATTTGTATGACTACATGTTCATTTTTCTCTCATTAATTGAGAGCAACGTCAGCCTAGCCGACACACTCTCCAGTGCGATAAGTGGCGCTATCGGAGAAATCTCTATCGCCACGAGCAAATCTTTTCTATTACTACAAATATTCCTTCAATGGTACAAATGGCGCGTGTCGGAAATTGGAGGAAAACTGCGAACTAGTTAGGCTATTTAAACTTTGTAATTCAAATTTAATTTTTGGAAAGATACAGACATATAAGAAAATTGATTAGGCCTATAACCGCTAGGCTACTATAGGAAACCCCTTATACGTATCTCATAGGATATAATAGCATACCCAAAATTAGATAAAGTAAAATTTTAAATTTAATTGAACGCAAAAAAAAAACGAAAACATTAAGAATCTTAATTATTTAATATGGGTTCAGTAGCTGGTCAACAAACACGTAGAAATTGCGAACACCACAACGTAATACAATTGTATGTAGTATATTGTAGAATATTATATCCAATTGAACATGATGTTACAATAACCAAAAATAGCTGATGGAGAATTAAAAAAAGTGCTGAGTCAAATATTAAGAGGCCAGGCAGTAAACTTTCTCAAAAAGGCCAAATGTAGAATAGGAACTGACACTAATTTGCGAATAAATAAGATCGACGACTTGTTAAAAGACATTCAAAGAGAGATTTATAGAAACCAGTTCAATAAATAAATTAAAACATGGAGTAGTGAACTTTGATTTTTCACAAAATATAAGGGAATATCTGGATAATATACGCATTTCTGTAGAAGCAAAATACAGAAGTGGTTCTGGGAAACTGTACTAAAAAATCATACACAATACCTTTTTGCAAGGGCTACCCCCAAAACTATATAGAGTAGTAATATCCAAAAATATTCAGACGTTGGACCTTGCAGTCCAAGAGGTAGAACGACTAATTGAAGTTGATAAAATGGTTGCCAATCATAGTAATGCAAAAATAAACAGCCTAGGCGACTCAAACGCGAACCTAATCTTCAAGGGCGATCAGACATCCCCCAATTTCTTTTCAAGGGATAACTCCCCAGTAGCACAAAAAAACAAAACGCCAGAATCCGCTAAGCAGAAAACAGTACGTTTTCAGCCCATTAACCCTACAATAATAAGGTGCTATAACTGCAATCGTGTTGGCCACATAGCAAGAGAGTGTCACTACGTCACCAATGCCATACCAAAAAATGCTGTCGGTAATACGCAAAATTACGGTAACCATTTGTTCAGAAGAACAAATATTAGCACCGGTCGTGCAATAGGCTATAGCCAGGGGGAATCGCGCCAATCAGTACCTTATAATGCGTACCAACCAAATTTGTATAGCCCTTTCCCCAACAGGCAAATTAATTACCGGTTTGAAAACCCAAATACTCGCCAAGGCCAATATAATGCTATAATGCAATATAAAAATAACGAAAATGTGCCTATGATAAACTAAAATTTTACAAGCCAACAGCACTGGCAAACAGCGCCAGCAAACGGCACTGAAACGAGACATCCACGTTACCATAATAATACATGGCGAAGACAGGCAGACGTAAATCATTTAAATATGCCTACGGAACCTAATACGTCTGAATATCTATTACAGGCACCGACAAATTAAATAAATTCTCAGGGAAACGTTTCAGGCCCCTCAGAAACAGACTTCGAACCCGGAGGTTTCTAATAATATTTAATAGTTACGACATACGAAGCTTAATTTCTTTCATTCATATAAATAACATGTGAAATATTTTTAACGATTTCTTCTTCTAAAATATTAAACTTAAATCCTGAGTTGACGGGGGTGCTCACATCAATATAATAAGCTCTTGTATATTTAATATGTTGCCTCTGCACATTAGGTGACAAAAGAACCCTAATAATCCCAATTTAACAAGTATTACAGGCCATAAATTAAATGCAAAAGGGTCAATTTGCCTAAACGTAAAAAGAGACAACAGAACCTTCTCGACAAACTTGATTATATGTGATAATCTCCCATATGAAGCTCTTATAGGGGCAAATTTTCTAAGGTCTAATAGAATACTATTAGACGTAGCCAATGAGAAGCTTGTATACCCAGCTAAGGTGGGGGAAAAAATTTCTACCTTAAGAAATCGTAACAGAGGTTACGAAGATAACATAACAGTAAACAAAATTTCTAGTGGTATAATGTCGAAGTATTTTGAACCCCATGTCTTGCAAAGACATGGCTTAATTGGAAATTTATCCAATTAGCCTGAGAGAGACTTCAGACAGGAAGTAAATATAAATAGTACCAACACTGAATCTGCGAAAATGAAAATATGAGATATGCGACAGTCCAGATCAAATGAAATTATGAAAATAGCGGAATTGTAGACAATAATAGAAAAACCCAACGTGACGCCACAAGATGCCGCAATGGCGCAGCATAGCGCCAGCATGAATCTAATAAACAATGAAAATGAAGAGAAATATTACGGATTTGCGATAAGGAAAACAAAAGTCCCTCCCAAAACGATGCAAAAAATTCAAATATCACAAATGATCGAGCCAATAATTAGCAAATCAGAAATATGGTTTGCAACACCGTCTGAAATACTCTAAAATCTGTTATGCGAGGAGCAGATTATATCTTATAACAAAGGGGAAGGTTTTATTTGGGTATCCAATAACCATGAAAACGATACAATTACAATTAAAAAGGGGACTTGTTTAGTCCAAATCGAGGTTTTAACAGAAAATGATTTAAATAGATGGGAAAATTCTAAAGGAAACCTAGTTAACGGTATTAAAACTTCAAATAACGAATATCCATTGACTAAATCGCAATTTTTAAACAAATTTAAAATGGATAATATTACGTATATGGAAATTAATAAAAAATTATGCGATTTATTATGGAATTTTAAGGTTGTATTTTCTGCATCTGAAAATGATATCGGGCTGATCCAATTTTACCAGCATTCAATTTTAACGACTGGTAATCCCGTAGCAAAACAGCCATATCGTGTGCCATATAAGCACAAAGAGTGGTTAAAAAATAAAATCCATGAATTAGAAAGGAACGAGATTATACGCCCAAGTATAAGTCCGTATAGTGCACCAGTAATCTTAGTACCAAAAAAGAATGGAGATCTCAGACTCGTGGTAGATTATAGGGCTCTCAACAAACAAGTAGTTAGCGATAAATTTCCCCTAACAAGAATAGACGAAATTATTGACTCAATTTCATGCAAAAACAAAATTTTTACTTCTTTGGACCTTACCCAAGGCTACCACCAAGTGAAAATAGCCAAAAAGGATGTCCATAAAACTGCATTTTCAGCATCTGAATATGGATCTTATGAATACTTAAGGGTACCATTTGCGCTTAAAACAAGTTCAAGCGCGTTTTGCAGACCCCTCTTGCACCTGTTGAGAGGATTAAGGAAGATAATTAATTTTGTTGATGATATTATATGCGTGGGGGAAAACACTGAGCAACACTTGGCAACTTTAGCTAAGGTGTTCGAGAAGTTCAGGCAAGGCAATTTAAAATGCCGGCCTGAGAAAGTAAATTTATTTCAATCCAAAATTAAATTTTTAGGAATAGTAGTAACCCAGGGAGAGATATCTCCAGACCCTGATAAAATAAAATGTGTTGAAAACCTTAAGCCCCCCAAAACTATGAAAGAATTAAGGGGAATTTTAGGACTTACTGGCTACTTTAGAAAATTCGTACGCAATTATGCCCAAATTGCGAAACCCCTCACGGAATTAACCAAAGGAAACTCCCATAATGTTACCTGGTCCCAGGAAGCTCAAACTTCCCTAGACCAACTCAAAAAGGCACTCACTTCTGAACCAATTTTATCACTCCCTGATTTCGAAAACGGAAAATTCATCGTTACCACCGATGCTAGCTCAAAGGGCATAGGCGCTATCTTTTCACAAACAATCTCAGTAGAAAACCCTAACCCTCTACAGGGAACACCTAAACAAATAAAACAAGTTATATGCTATTCAAGTAAAACTTTATCAAAGGGCGAAAGCAGTTATTCCACCACTAATTCAGAATTATTATCTATTATCCACTACCTGGACAAGTTTAGACATTATTTAATTGGTCAAAAGTTTATATTACGATCAGACCATAAAAACTTGCAGTATCTGCGCACATTTAAAAACCCCATGGGCATCCTAGCTAGATGGATCATGAAAATCCAAGACCTAGATTATGAATTTGAACATTTAAAGTGAAAACAAAACGAATCTTGAGACTTTTTGAGTAGATATCAAGAAAATGATCCGTCGGAAACTGAAGAAAATGAAGTTAATGCTATTAATGCTAAAAGCAAACATGGATGTAAGAAAAACAAAGTCAAAGACGCAGTAAAAGAAAATAAGATTAACTATTGTCCCTTGTCTTTGGAAAATATATAAAGAAAGCAAAAAAAGGACGAAATGTGTTTAGCACTGATTGATTATTTTGTAAATGATGAGGCGTTACCGGATAAATTCAAAACTCTTAGAAAAGAGATAGATAATTTTTACTACGACCTTGATGAAGAAATACTGTGTAGGATTGTGACTGCTGAGACAAATATAAACCAAACATCGATAATAACTGTATTACCACAAAACTTGATAGGGCCTGCATTTGAATATTTTCATTCGGACACAGGTGGACATTCATGAGTTATGAAAACGTTCAATAAGTTAACACAATACTTATACGTACAATCGGCACTGACAAAACTTACAGACTTTGTAAGTACATGCGACGCATGTAACTTGAGAAAAAAACCCCCAGCTTATCCAAATCCTCCAATTTGAAGGGTCCCGGTAGCAAATTACCCCTTCGATATTATCTCGTTTGACCTATACGGGACAAATGGAGGCTTACCTGTTTCTAGCAGAGGCCATACGTGTATTCTTTCTGTTGTAGATCATTTTTCCGGATTTACTTTTGCAAAAGAATTAAAAAATCAAGGTGCTTATGCCACAAGTAAGGCATTAGCAAAATTATTTTTACAATTTGGCATTCCTAATAAAATTTTTAGCGACAACGGGAGCAATTTTGTTGCAAAAGTAACAAAAGATTTAATGAGTTTTCTTAATACAGAGAAAATGGTGACAGCGCCGTACCATCCACACGCTAATGGCAAAATAGAAAACAGACATAAAATATTTTCGAACGTTCTAAGTATTTATACGAAAGACAATAGGAGCGACTGGGATAAATTCTTACCTTATTTAACCAACGTAGTCAACACTGCTTATTCCGAAACAACCAGACACAATCCATTTTATTTACTTTTTGGTCGATATTTTATAATCCCTTATGATGATATTATTGAATCTCGTAAATATTATAACGACTCAGAAGATTATAAACAAGAATTCATAAATAGGATGAGGAAAACTTATAAAATAGTTAGGAAAGAGTTGGAAAAATGTAAAATTAACCAAGAGCTAAGAAACCAACCCAAAGTTAAGGGGAATATAAATTTCAAAGTAGGAGACTTCGTTTACCTAAGGAACGAGACGAAAACGGAAGGTAAAAAACTTTCCAACAAATATTCTGGGCCGTACAGACTAGTCAAAAAGTAAGATAATGAATATACCTTTAAAATGGAGAACCCTGATAGTGGAAAAACTTACAAGGCGCATGTTAGCCGAATAAAAACAGCCAAATTTCCAGAGAGATGGGTATCCCATCCCTCTTCGAGTGATTCGTCAGATTCGGAAAATGAGCCCCCTAGGTCAAGATTGGCAGAGCTAAAACCTTTCAATTTCAAAAAAGATTATTTTGAAAATGAAAGTGATGAACAAAAAGTCGAAGAATTTTTGGTTATGGAAAATCTAGTCATCCAAGAGAAAAAACCCCTAATACCAGTAAGAATAAGAACGCCAAAAACTCCAAAAAATTACTCATCGGCGAGCGCGGGAGATTTAGATTATACAATATCTCCAAAAACCCAATTTTTTCCCGATAGAATCTCGACCCCATGTCCCCCCAAAAGATTTCCAGACGATATGGTTTCCCCTGCAACACCAATAGAAAGGCCCCTGTCTTTACAGGAAGAATTAAACAGAGCTGTATAAACCCCCGGTATTACTGTAAAGAAAACCCCTCCCAAAGATTTAACCAAAACAAACCTGCGAGAAGCTATGTATTTAATAAATTTTCACATAAAAACGAGTCAAAGTGCACTGCCCGGGACTAAAACTCCAACGGATGACCAGCACGGTCAATATCATGATATAACTGTGTCCAAGGTCAAACCTAAACACGACTGGACGTGGACTTCACGGAGGGAATCCCTATTGCAAAGAATGCCCCATCCCCCTGAAGACATGGCATTCAAACAATGGAGGAACCCCTCAAACACTAGTGATTCCTCACAAAACTCTCCCGACTCGTTCAAATATCCCGAGTTGAGGACTCCAGTTAAGGAATGATGGAATAAACATTCTACTTCCAGGGAAGTGGAAATTTATGAATGAATGGCAGGTGACATCTCGAAAAGTGCCACCTCTAAAAGCCCTAATCCGGATTCGTTGGAAACCAGTTCAGAAGAGTCTGATGGTGAATCAGACCAAATAGTAGCTAAAGAAATAGGGAAATCAAGGCCAACCTTAGCAGCCGCACACGGGAAAAAAAATTATAAACCATTGAACAATTTTTTTAAAAAAAGAAAAAAAAAATTTGACATTTTTACTAAAGAAAACCAGAAAAAGAAAAAACAAAACGAACCCCCGGAGAAAATAACGACACAGTCATGTATAACTTTTAAAAAACCTGACAGTTTGAAAGATCCCTATGAAATTTAAATACAAATTTCCCAGATAATAAATTTAACACTATATTAAATTTAACTGTGTGCATTGAGAGTTAACACCGTTAGTAGGTGATTTAGTTTTAGATGTTTTATTTTCGTTAGTGTTATTTCTATGCCCTTTCAAAGGATAATAGAAAGGTTGGAACAGAAAATACCCAAATATAGGAAGCTAGGGGTCTACTGAAAACGAGAACTCGCGTTGGACCACGTCCTGTGGGACGCCCGGGGAGGACTTTAAGGCCAATGATTGTTTTGTAATTTTTTTGTGTGTAAATGAGCGTAGGAAGGGATATTTCTCAGTCATTCAAGTGTAAGAAATTAGTATTTTTATGCCATCCAGGGCCAATCAAAACAATACTTAAAGGTTGAATAGAAATTTCTATGAGCTAGTTAATTTTTCGTTTTTGAATCAGAATGCTTTGAAAGAGAAACAGAGAGTTTACTTTCTTATAGCTCCGAGAAAAAAAAAGCGTTTTAATTTCATTATATTATATCTTTGACGTATACTGTCGTACAGCTGTGTTAAACATTACTTTCATATAGAAACAAAGGCATTTACGTCTTTAGCTCCTTGGCGAAAAAAATTTAATTTCATTAGTTTATATCTATGACGTATACAATAACAGAGAGATCACTGTTCTATAGTTCTGTGACAAAAATGTTCTTTAATTTAACTGGTTTATCCATTACATATATTTTGCTCTAATGATTTTTGAATATTTTCGCAAGTCAGTAATTTTATATATTACCTATAATGAATCAGGTCTCCATCGGTTTTTCCATGAAAAATCGACCCATGTCCTAACCAAGATGGATATTAACTAAAAAAAAGAAATTTACAGTACAGAAGCGTCTAATTATATGAAATATTTTATTGTAGTGCATATTATAATTATTTTAGGCCGACCAGTGTAATTAAGCGCCGCAAGTTTGCTTATTCATGTGTTTCTTACTCGAGAAATATAATGTTTCTTACTCGAGTAATATATGTACCAATAGCCAACTATTGGTAACTATAACCAAACAACCTATTGGTACGTTTATATGTAGAATTTCACGGCGGATGTGAAATTATATCTCAATAATAATATTTAAAATTTTAAAACCATTTAATCAGTTAAGATATATGGATTGAAACCCTGTGAATGTCCAATGGCGACTAAGTAAAACCCACAAGGAATTTCCTATTAATGTGAAGGTGTTTCTCGCTTAACGGATTCTAATAAGACTTTAATATAATATTTATTTATTTAGTGCTGAAGGATTTGCTCAAACAATAGCCTTCTAAAAAGATATTGATGTCAGTTCTTCATTATGCTTATATTCTTTGCCTAGCATTAACTGAAATCTACGGAGGCAAGCTTGGAAATCCTGCATCTAATGACCATATTCGAAAGGCAAATATGATGCACCAATGTTGACTTGCAATTACGGAAAAATCCTGAGACTAAGAACCTCTGCATTTCAGCCGTTAAACCCAGAACCCCATGAGAACGTCTAAGCCAAGAAATAGGGAAGACATCAGAAAACTAGTGGGTATAGAGGTCTCCACTAGTCCTTGTTATGTCTTGTTCCCTCATTGTAGTATCGTTTGCGTAAAACCGTGTGGTTATGACGCTGCAACATGCGTTTCTTAAACAGCACGGACTTGCGTGAACAATGCAGGCATGAAAAATATTGTAAAAGTAGACCTCAAACTTAATAATGTATGTTAAATTATTTTTATCTACTATTGATATGTTAGTTCTCAAAACAAATGTGAAGACATATCATTTTTAAATTTTCATGTTTTTGTTCAGAGTACCAATATTATTGTATTCATCTAATTATGTCTAATAGCTAAAAAATTATAACACAATTATTTAGTGACTTATTGTATGTGTATTCACTTCAAAGAACATGTGATTCTGACGCATTGTTTTTATTACAGGAAAGTAAATGGACACCTTGGTCATTGAGTATTACAAGAAACTGCCCAGTACAGATACGACCCAGTAACATCTATTTTATCATATCTCAACCAACGAAGAGTACTCACCATAACTCCAGGCAAGTTTCATCCCAACTTCGTCTACGAAAACAACAGTTACCTTCGATCGTTGTTTCTTCGACCATGAACCATATTACGTATCAGGTAACACTATATTTGAACCTCAGTATCAAGTGCTTTAACGAACTATATAATCACTTAAATGCCCAGAACCCCATCGATCAGTACAAGATAACAATATTTAACGATATTTGAAGTTAAATAATATTTAAATTTGAAGATATTCGAAGACGAAATTAAAGACAATTTGAAGTTTAATTCTGAGAACTCCATCGATCAGCACATGATAAACGATATTTGAAGTTAAAAGATACTTAAAGACATTTGAAGATATTTGAAGACGAAATTAAAGACAATTTGAAGTTTAATTCTGAGAACTCCATCGATCAGCACACGATAGACGATATTTGAAGTTAAATGACACTTAAAGACATTTGAAGATATTTGAAGCAGAAATTAAAGACAATTTGAACTTTAACTCTGAGAACACCATCAAGCAGTACAAGATAAACGATATTTAACGATATTTGAAGTTAGATGATAGTTGAAGAGGTTCGAAGTTGAATTTAAAGACAATATATTAAGAGAGTCACTATAACATGACGACAACCCGTTTCAAAAGGCACAAATGAACAATTTTACGCGAGAATACATTCTCTATGTGCCTCAAAAATCAAAAAAATGATATGCTGAGAAGAAAAACACCAGCACCTGTAGTGGGAAGAATCATTTCCCAGTTGACTATTGGAACGATATTTAACGGTCATTCCCCAGTTGACTATTAGGGAAAACTTACCGTGTAAAGACAACTAAACTCAAACTGTTCCATGAAGAAACCATAACGCAAGTGCTTCGAAATTTTTGCCAGGACAAAAGGAGTGAAGGACAGTAATTTACAACAGAAGGGTGTAGTACACTAAGGACACGAAAGGTGACGAATAGATGTGAAGCTACATATGTTACTTCCTAACAGCTTTGACAATTCAAAAATCCCAATAGTGAAAGTGTTTTAATGTCATCAGTGAATATGATGAACCAAATATTGTATGTTATAAATCATTCATGTATGTACCACAAGTAGAATTAGGTGTAATATTATCATGTTATTCACTTAGCGTTGTGTAGATAGCATGTAGTACGTCAAATAGACAAATAAATACTAATATAAAAGTAGAATAGTCCCAACCTTATTGGAAAAGTAAAAGTAATCAGTGTTAGATAAAGAAAAAAAAACCTTTAGTACGGTAGCTAACCTGGCGCCAATAACAATCTTAGTCCGGTAGATGAATTTTAGATAGGGATGTAGAATAAAATAAAAAAAATAATTGAAAAATTTCAAAATTCCTAATGGGCAGTTACTAATGATGGGGCGTCATTATTTCATGGTAAGGGTGATATGAACCATGAGTAAGATGTGATTCATTTGAAATACCAAAATAAAGTTCCTTTCTAAAGATAATTCTAATTCCTTATAATTAAGCTAAATCTATTCTCAAAAAATGAAAAGTCCCTAATCAGCAAAGAGAGAAATTGCATTTCTATCTTCAGTCAGACAACGGCGCTAGTCGTTCGAATTTCGCTAAGAAAATTGTAGCAAAAAAAAATGCAATGCATAACATTTAAAAGGAAGTTTAAAAGGCAAAAGACTGTATGAACTCCTGAGTCATCTGAAATATCTTTAAGAGATTATTGGACGAGGATTCGTGTCCTTGGGGCACGTGAGCCAATGGCAGGCAGTCCCTAGAGCGCAGGACGAAAGAACTGCGTTTGGGAGTGGGGTAAATGTGTTTTTTAATTTCAATATGAATTCAGACTTAAAACGATTAGTACCGCAAATAATCTCGGTCATCATTATTTGTCATTGAAGTGACCCGTTGCTGTACAACTAAGCATTTAAGTTCAATAAATCTATTGTCTTTTTATATGTGTTTGTTTCTCTATATGTCTGAGTCTAGTCCGATAATAGGTAACTAGTTCTCCAGTCTCCAAGGTAAATGCTCCCAAAGGAATCTGATCTCCAGGTAGCTCAAGAAAGAAGAAGCCACATTTGTATGTCTACATATTCTATTTTCTCTCATTAATTGAGAGCGGCGCTAGCCTAGTTGACACAATCTCCAGCGCTATAAGTGGCGCTATAGGAGAAATCTCTATCGCCACGAGCAAATCTTTTCTATTACCACAAACAATTCTTCAATGGTACAGTAATCAAGATTATACTTTGCTTACACATATAGCAATTACCATGTTATTCTATAGAAGCTATAGGAAGACGTTTCTATAGAAGCTCTACATGCATAACATGTTATGAAGGACAAGTTTTTCTGACACAATTTATATAGTCCAGAGTTCTAGTTCATGGTATACATGTCTTTGATAACTTGATATGTGATTTGAATAAAAGGAATTCAAATATTTTGCCTATGAAATAGAAGCTAACTCAATTTGCGAAAAGGTATTCCATTTGCACAACTCTGATCTGATTGAATTGTCACCCGACAATGAGATGTAATCACTGCTAAGCCTTTTGTTATTGCAAGAAGCTTATCCAATTTACTTCTTAAAAAATATTCAGAATCGAATAATCGAGTCAAACTCAAAACGAGCATAAAGGAGTTGTTAACTCAGGTAATTTGTATAAATTTGAAAAATGCCTAATGACGAATCAGAAATGTTTGATTAACATTTGCAAAAAAAGAGGTAATGGGATTTGCGAATTGGAGGAGATGGGGTGGTTGTTTACTGTATAATACAAATGTGATGTTTTGGAGAGTATTGTCACTTTAAAATAGTTTTAAAAATAAAAAAATTTAACAACAAATGGCTGAAAAATGTTTTGAGGGAGATGCGTTGTATGGAGGGCTGTCTTGCACGATGGGTTCAGTTAAAGGGAGTACAGTTACATGAAGGTTTAGTTAAATGGGGATCGAGTTGCATGAAGGTTCAGTAGCACGAGGGTTCAGTAGCACGGGGGTTCAGTTATACGGGGTTTCGATTATACAGGGGTTCAGTTACATGGGGGGGGGGGGGGTTCAGTTGCATGGGGGTTCAGTTACATGCGGAGTCAGTTACATGGGGATTAGTTAAATGCGGTTGAGTTGCATAGTCTCATTGGAAAAAATTGGAGGTCATACTTAAACAGTTCTATTAAGAGCTATTTTTACGGAAATGCCTCATTTTTGAATTAAAGCTATGGTTTTCTGACCGAAGATACACATTTGAATCATAAAATGTGAAAATGTACACAGTTGGAACAGAGAAGTGTGTGATGACGATATTTTTTAAAATCCCGTCTGAAAAATAATAGTTCACGCCTAAAAACTTCGGAGGTATAGCAATTTCAATGTTATTATATAGAAACTTTTCACCTTTTCAAAAAGATTCAGAGCTCCCTCACATGTCATTCTGGATTTGCTTACACATATAGCAATTTCCATGTTTTTCTGACACCACCATAGGAATTTCTACGTTATTCTATAGAAGCTTGACACCATTTCAAAAAGATTCAGAGCTCCCTCACATTGCGTTATACTATGTTCCATCTTGTACTAGTTAGGGCTTTGCATAACATGTTATGAAGGACAAGTTTTTCTGACACAATTTACATAGACCAGATTTCTAGTTCGAGGTATAAAAACATCTGCATCAAGGGGAAGGCTCAGAGGCCCTTCGTTCCCACATTTCCGAGGGCAGGGGAGGGGGAGAAGGCGATAGTATTCCGATACAATAAGTTAAGTATAATAGAATTTATGCTCCTAGTGGAAACTCGTAAAACCCTTCCCCCTCCCCGTGCTAGGGTTATTGCATGGCTGTGACAATGGATATTATCTCTAAATACAGAGAATTAAGGTGATTGGGGGGATGCAGTTGCACGGGGGTTTAGTTAAATGAGGCTTTAGTTGCGCGGGAGTTGAGTTGCACGAGGGTTCAGTTGCATGGGGGTTCAGTTACATGTGGATTCAGTTACATGGGGATTTGTTAAATGCGGTTGAGGGTCAATTTTGGAAGGAAAACATCTGCATCAAGGGGGAAGAATCAGAGGCCCTTTGTCCCCCCCCCATTTCTGAGGGCAGGGGAGGGGGAGGGGGAGTCAATTTCAGAGGGAAAACCAAAAATACTCAGAATCGAAAATAAACAGGATCTGTCTCATGGGCAAGGCTCAGAGGTCCTTCGTTCCTCCATTTCAGAGGGGCAGGAGAGGGAAGGGCAGACCTAGTTTTTTTAGATTTTCGTGGGTGTTAGGTTCCTGGGATTTATTATTTGAGAAGTTAACTTTAGTATTTCATAGTTTGACTTGCCTGAAATCATGAATTAGAATATTTAATTGGCTGTTTGGGGATTTTCAGACATAGGTTTTTTTTGGATTTTCGTGTGTGTTTGACTCCAGGGGTTTATTATTTGAGAAGCTAACTTTAGTATTTTGTGGTTTTACGTGCCTGAAATCATGAATTAGAATAGTTAATTAGCTGCTTGGGTTTTCACACCTAGTTTTTTAGATTTTCGTGGGCGTTAGGTTCCTGGGATTTATTATTTGAGAGGTTAACTTTAGTATTTCGTATTTGACGTGCCTGAAATCATGAATTAGAATATTTTATTGGCTGTTTGGGGATTTTCAGACCTAGGGTTCTTAGGTTTTCGTGTGTGTTTGACTCCCGGGGTTTATTATTTGAGAAGTAAACTTCAGTATTTTGTGGTTTTACGTGCCTGAAATCATGAATTAGAATATTTAATTAGCTGTTTTGGTTTTCAGACATAGTTATTTAGATTTTCATGGGTGTTTGGTTACTGGATGGTTTTATGACTCCTCCTTCCATTGAATTCAGATGGTTTTAGGACTCAACCCCCATAGCCATAACTCCATTCAACATTGAGCGAAGATATAAAAGTTTGATGAAGTATTTTTCTACTTAAAAACTACATTAATAACTACCAGGATGATAGGACTGTATGACACAGAATTTATCAGTTACTGAGAGTTTAATGACTCCTCCCTGCAATGACTTCCCAGGGTTTTATGACTCCTCCCCACAATGAATTCAGATGGTTTTAGGACTCATCCCCCTAGCCATAACTCCATTCAACCTTGAGCGAAGATATAAAAGTTTGATGAAATATTTTTCTACTTAACAACTACATTAATAACTTCCAAGATGATAGGACTGTATGACACAGAATTTATCAGTTTGAAAAAATCATCTTGTGGTGTTATATTTGAATGTGCATTTTTATTATTGTCTATGGAACTCGAAGAAATTGACTGTTATCATTGGATAGTGAACTATAACATGTTTGAGCATGATAAAAGCTTGTGGAGCACTACATTACGTCATATATACAGACTGGGTCAGGAACTGGGTCAGATTACACCACTTAATAATGCTGGTCAGGAACTGAGAAATGTTCAGGAGGAAGTCAGTGAAATTTGCAGCTTTTTCGGGGTTGAAGCGCTCTACGTAAAGGGCAATGTACCTACAGATAAAATTTTTCATTCAAAAGTGTGACCCCAGGATTCCACTTTTCAATCTAGAAGAGTTTAAGTGTCCTAAATTTGAAGGGGGTTATCACCGTCCTGAAGACGAGGTTAGGTTCTTCGCACCGTGGATACCTAAGAACATACCTGATCGTGATAAATCCATAAGACATGGTAAAAACTATTCTATATCATGGGACCATCGTTTGTGGATGTTTAAGAGTTAACGCTAAGTACTATTTTTTATGTAAACATTTGCTGTTGTGTTTTATTCTCAAAAAAAAATCTGTTAATACGTTTTAGCAATAAATATCTTTAAACTTAACCCGTCTTTATTCTTTAGAATTGTTCTATGGTAAGCAAGTAACAAACTCTTTCCTGAAGTCACCTCTTAGATACACAATGCAGAAACTTCATTTAAGAAAACTATGAAAAAATTGTAAGTAAGTAAGTAACAAATTCTTTCCTGAAGTCACCTCTTGGATACACAATACAGAAATTTCATTAAAGAAATTATAAAAAAAAATTGTAAGTAAGTAGCAAATTCTTTCTTGAATTCACCTGCTGGATAAACAAAGACATTTCATTCAAGAAATTATGACAAAATTCTAAGTAAGTAACAAAATCTTTATTGTTTACACGACTTAGATACACGATGTAGAAATTTAATTCAGGAAATTATGAAAAAATTCTCAGTAAGTAACAATTTCTTTCTTGAAGTCAACTCTTGGATACACAATACGGAAATTTCATTCAAGAAATTATGAAAATATTTGTAAGTAAGTAACAAACTCTTTATTGATTTCACCTCTTGGACATACAGTACAGATAGTTCATTCAAGAAATTATGAAAAAATCGCAAGTAAGTAACAAACTCTTTATTGTTTTCACCTTTTGGATATACAATGCGGAAATTTCATTCAATAAATTATGAAAAAATTGTAAGCAAGTAACAAACTCTTTCCTGAAGTCACCTTTTGGATACACAATACACGGAAATTTCATTTAAAAAACTATGAAAAAATTGTAAGCAAGTAACAAACTCTTTCTTGAAGTCACCTCTTAGATACACAATGCAGAAACTTCATTTAAGAAACTATGAAACTATTGACTTATTGTATCGGAATACTATCACCTTCTCCCCCTCCCCTGCCCTCGGAAATGTGGGAACGAAGGGCCTCTGAGCCTTCCCCTTGATGCAGATGTTTTTATACCATGAACTAGAAATCTGGTCTATGTAAATTGTGTCAGAAAAACTTGTCCTTCATAACATGTTATGCAAAGCCCTAACTAGTACAAGATGGAACATAGTATAACGCAATGTGAGGGAGCTCTGAATCTTTTTGAAATGGTGTCAAGCTTCTATAGAATAACGTAGAAATTCCTATGGCGGTGTCAGAATAACATTGAAATTGCTATATGTGTAAGCAAATCCAGAAGGCCATGTGAGGGATCTCTGAATCTTTTTGAAAAGGTGAAGAGCTTCTATAGAATAACATTGAAATTGCTATACCTCCGAGCTTTTTAAGCGTGAACTCCTATTTTTCAGACGAAATTATAGAAAATATCGTCAAAACACACTTCTCTGTTTCAATTGTGTACATTTTCTGATTCAAATGTGTATCTTCAGTCAGAAAAGTATAGTTTCAATTCAAAATGAACCATTTCCATAAAAATAGCTCTTAATAGAACTGTTTAAGTATGACCTCCAATTTTTTCCAATGAGACTATGCAACTCAACCGCATTTAACTAATCCCCATGTAACTGAATCTGCATGTAACTGAACCCCCATGCAACTGAACCCCATCCCATGTAAATGAACCCCTGTATAATCGAAACCCCGTACAACTGAACCCCCGTGCTACTGAACCCTCGTGCTACTGAACCCTCATGCAACTCGATCCCCATTTAAATAAACCTCCATTTAACTGTGCTCCCTTTAACTGAACCCATCGTGCAAATCAACCCTACATGCAACCCATCTCCCTCAAAACACTTTTCAACCATTTCTTGTTAAATTTTTTTTATTTCTAAAACTATTTTAAATTGAAAATACTCTCCAAAACATCACTTGTGTATTATACAGTAAACAACCACCCCATCTTTTCCAATTCGCTAATCCTATTACTTCTTTTTTTTGCAAATATTAATCAAACATTTACGATTCATCGTAAGGTATTATTCGAATTTATAACAAATTACCTGAGTTAACAACTCCTTTCTGCTCGTTTTGAGTTTGACTCGATTATGAATATTTTTTAAGAAGTAAATTGGGTAAGCCTCTCGCAATAACAAAAGGCTTAGCAGTGATTACATCTCATTGTCGGGCGATAATTCAATCAGATCAGGGTTGTCCAAATGAAATACCTTTTCGCAAATTGAGTTAGCTTCTATTTCATAGGCAAAATATTTGAATTCCTTTTATTCAAATCACATATCAAGTTATCAAAGACATGTATACCATGAACTAGAACTCTGGACTATATAAATTGTGTCAGAAAAACTTGTCCTTCATAACATGTTATGCATGTAGAGCTTCTATAGAAACGTCTTCCTATAGCTACTATAGAATAACATGGTAATTGCTATATGTGTAAGCAAAGTATAATCTTGATTACTACTTGTGTGTCTGAATCTACGTATTTGTATGTGTTTTTGTCTCTCTCAATTTTTTTACCTGTGAGTCTGGGCGGGTGTTTGCTTATTCCAATGCATGCCTTTCTCGGTTTGTGAGTCTGAATCTACGTATTTGTATGTGTTTTTTGTCTATCTCACTCTTTTTGCCACGTGTCTGCGAGGGTGTTTGCTTATTCCAATGCGTGTCTTTCTCGGTTTGTGTCACTGAATCTACGTATTTGTATGTGTTTTTTGTCTCTCTCACTCTTTTTGCCCGTGTGTCTGGGCGGGTGTTTGCTTATTCTAATGAATCTACGTATTTGTATGTGTTTTTTGTCTATCTCACTCTTTTTGCCACGTGTCTGCGAGGGTGTTTGCTTATTCCAAGGCATGTCTTTCTCGGTTTGCGGGTCTGAATGTGCGTATTTGTATGCTTTTTTGTATGTCTCACTCTTTTTGCCTGTGTGTCTTGGCGGGTGTTTGCTTAATCCAAATGCATGTCTTTCTCGGTTTGTGTGTCTGAATCTACGTATTTGTATGTGTTTTCTCTCTCTCACTCCTTTTGCCTGTGTGTCTGGGTGGGTTTTTGCTTATTCCAATGCATGTCTTTCTCGTTTTCTGTGTCTGAATCTTGTCTTGCTCGGTGTGTATGTCTGAATCGTACGTATTTTCTTTGTGTTTTTATCTCTCTCACTCTTACTGCCTGTGTGTCTGGGCGTGTGTTTGCTTATTCCAATGCATGTCTTTCTCGGTTTGTGTGTCTGAATCTATATATTTGCATGTGTTTTTATCTCTCTCTTTGCCTATGTGTCTGGGCGAATGTTTGCTTTTCCCAGTGCCTGTCTTTGTTGGTTTGTATGTCTGAATCTATAGTCTTACTCGCTTTATCTGTGTGTATGCATGTGTGTGTATGTATATGTGTGTGTGTGTGTCCGCGGATGTTTGCGTGTCCCAGTGCCTGTCTTTGTCGGTTTTTGCATCTTAATCTATTCTCTCACTCTCTTTGTCTATGTGTGTGTGTGTGTGTTTGTGTGTGTGTGTGTGCGTGTGTGTGTGTGTATGTGTATTTGGGTGTCCGCGGATGTTTGTGTGTCCCAGTGCCTGGGTTTGTCGGTTTTTGCATCTTAATCTATTCTCTCACTCTCTTTGCCTATGTTTGTGTTTGTGTGTGTGTGTGTTTGTGTGTGTGTGTGTGTGTGCGTGGAGGGGGGATGTGATGTTTACTTCTCCCAGTGCTCGTCATTGTTGGTTTTTATTTCTGAATTTATGTCTTTGTATGTGTTTTTGTCTTTCTAATAAATGCTCTATGAATCTGCTAGTGTACCCTAGAAATAATGGAAATATAACAAGTAATAGATAACATATTTTTAATGAAATAATGACATGTATGATATTAATATAAATATATGGTAGATACATTATTATATATTATTAATATCAATGAACAAGTTTGGACATTTTGAATCTGTTCCATAAAATGGTTCACCGTGTTCTCTCTTGATACTGTAGCTATTGTCTTCTCTTAGTCCGTAATCAGTAGAATAATCATTATTCCATTTTGAGTCATACACAATTTTTACAGGTGTTTCATCGACAGGCTCAATATGCCTTACGTCTTTGGTATTATTTGGTTCATTGACTGTTTGATGAATGATGTTAGTAAAGTTTTCTGACAGTTTGGTTTTCATTGATTCATCTTCATATTCCTCACTGATATTTTCTGCCAATGTGCTTTTTATTTTTCTGGCGAATTCAGAGTCTATCATCACACTATTTTTACACAGGTAACAGTTCCGGCACGTAGAAAAGAAACGGTTTATGATATCAGTAGGAGAGTAGGCCTTTCTTTTCCCCTTTGCTTTCATTTGAATGCTAATACCTAAAAGATGACGATAGGTGCTACCAACAGGTAGCATGTTACCAGAAGCACTAGCAATAAGATACCCCTCTTCATCAATTATTATTTTTATTTTGGGTTTCTCTTTGAGTGTAATTATCTCGGGATATCTCACACTCGCATATACTCCGTTTTCACAATGGAATTGTTTTGGTACTCTAAAGAAATTTAATTCCGTACAGTCATAACAATACACGCATACATTTACAATAGTGCTACCACTTGTACTTGTTCTCCTTGTCGGAGTTCAAATAATTCTCCTTGTCGGCATTAAATGCTACAATAACACTATCAAGTGAACACACTTTCTTAAAATGCCCCATCTTCACTTTTTTAAAGATATGACTTATGTGTTTATCGTTCCACTGCGTAAAAAATACTGATTTAATACATCCAGTTAACTAGGTATTGTCAATAACTCGCCATAGAGTACCAGTGGGAAAGCCGCATCGTGTCTCTGAGCAAGCATAAAGTACAATTGTTAGAGTTATATGCATATTTCATGTCATTTCAAGATACGTAAAAAAAAGTTGAATAATTTCGAAGTCCAAAAAAACTTTAGTTAAAAAAAATAGTTTATTTTCATGGAAAAAATATTGAATTAGAACCATCAGTCCTCATCAATAGGAGTATGGGTAAGCACAAGAATATATTTTAAAAGTTAAATCAAAAGGGTCATTCTATTTTTCTGATATGATTTGGAGATGTAAAAAAAGATGAATAATCTCGAAGTCCAAAAAAATTTAGTTAAAAAAGTTTGTTTCTTATGAAAAAAAAATATTGAATTAGAACCATCAGTACTCTTAATTAGGATCATGGGTATGCACAAAAATATATTTTAAAATTTAGATCAAAAGGGTCATTCTTTTTTTATGGTATGATTTAGAGATATAAAAAAAATTTACATAATTTCGAAGTCCAAAAAAAATTAGATAAAAAAAATAGTTTTTTTTCATTAAAATAATATTGAATTAGAACCAGCAGTCCTCATCAATAGGAGTATGGGTATGCACAAGAATATATTTTGAAATTTGAATCAAAAGGGTCATTCTATTTTTCTGATATGATTTGGAGATGTAAAAAAAGTTGAAAAAATATATCATGTTAAAAAAAGTTATAAAAAAACTTAAAAAATTCAAAAAACTGGGGGGGAGGCCAAAAGTTGGAGGGGAGGAAGCCCCCTTCGAGTTTGGGGATAGGGGACCTTTAGGGGTTGAGGTTTCTGGTGGTTAGGGTCGTTGGTGCTTATGATCCTTGACGGTTCGTACTCACATACACCTTACTACTTGAATTGCAAGGATTTCTAAGGTTTGTTCTGAATTTCATTATTAGAATTCTTTTCTTACCATCGACATCTCTCTTAGTATCAACTTTTTAGTATACTATAACGTTAGACCCTATTTTAAATGGACAACACTGTTCAAACACCACTTGTGTATTATACAGACCACATAGAGAGGTAATGCTAGGTCAACTCACAATGTCATTCTATCATCGTTAGCCATTTTAGTAGATTGATGTTGTTTCAAATTTATAACAAATTACCTGAGTTAACAAGCCCTTCGGGGTTACCTTAACTGCTAATCAGTTTAACCCTTTTTCTCCATCTTCATATGATCCAATTCACAAATGTTATCTAGCTCTGTTTTTTTACAATTCTGAGCGTAGCCTACTATTCTTTAATTAGTAGCATCGTACATTTTGTTTAAACACTTATTTTTTCATTTTCTTGATTCAAGATTTTTATTTGACACAAATGAATAGACAAGCTGAAGTATATAAAACGAGCCAACATAGAGCTACGATCACAATGAATGGTACTTGTTATAAGAAAAATGTCAATTACAAAAAAAAATAAAAAAAACAAAAAAAAAGTTATGATGAAAGTGCCTCAAAAACCCGTCTGGTTGCGTTATACAATCTCAACCATAGTTTCAAAAAGTGTTTGATCACTTTATAGGTATATAATATAAAAGGATTGGTCGCTTTTTGCAATGTGCACGTCAAACTGCACTGTATATTCATGCCTCAGGCGTAAGTTTCCATGTAAGTTTCGGACTGCGTATATCGATACTACTAATTCAGACGAAAAATGTTTAATTGAAACAATTTTATATATTTTTTTTCTTTTGGAGTGGGCTGGGGTGGGGTGAAGGTAATATAAAAACAAGATTCGTTCTCTCTTTTCTTCCTTCTGGATTATTGACTAAGGTTTTTTAAGGAAAGCGGTTTTTGAAAGTGATTTTCCCATCGGCGTCCATCGTATGCACTTTCATGTGATCTAACTTGCTTTATTGATTTTTTCTTGATCACAAAAATTAAAAAACAGTATCCACGATTTTAGAATTCTTCAAGTTTCTTGGGTACCGGAATTAGGAAGCTATTGCCCCGACTGTAGATTCACAGAGGTCCGACTCGAGTACCAAAGTACCGACTTTGATTTTTTACCGAGTCCGTGTTTTCAAACTGATAAGCGAACTAGCATTAGAAATAGTACTTTACCGGGGATTAATTAAAACAACTTTCTGAAAAAGAAGTTTTCAAAGAAAAGTAAAGGTCATAGTGAACTTCAGATCAGCAGAAATAAAACCCTATAATAATTCAAGTTGAAAATGACAAGAAATTACGATTAAAGAATAAATGAAACCTAAAATGGACAAAAATCAAATAACAATCATAGCAAAAAAATATGCACAGGTACTAATATAATTGAATTAATAAATCTTAAAACGAATGAAACTTAAATTGAATATGCTATTGATACTTAAGATGGACAAAAGGGAATATACACTGAATAAAAAGACCCTAAAAGGAAAAAAATATTCACTTTAAAATCGGTTGTATCGATTCATGACAACCTGAAATGGTCAGAATTTTTTTTTCAGTGATTGGTATGATATTTTCAAGGTAAGTAGACTTGACCAAGGGGCCTCCATAAGGACAAATTCTTTTGTAAGATAATGAGATATTAGATAATTAGTATTATCATTTTTTAATGGAAAACAACAAGGAAAATTGTTTTTTCAAGAACAGAAAACTGCTTTTGCGATAATTAGATATCTATTTTGACTTTCCTGACTGCCATATTGACTTTCCTGCTGCCATAGTCCATTTGACTTTCCTGCTGCCATATTTCGCCATGATGTCCCCTGGGGAGAGGAGGGCTGAAAAATGGCGGAAGAGGTTTTAAATTGGCTTCAGATCACTCTCTGCTGTTAAAAAAGTAACTAGCACTCAACAATCTTGTTCGTTTGAAACCGCCTCCAGAAATGCTGCGATCACGGGCTTGATACAAAATAAAGAAAAACAAAACAACGCCAAAGACAAAAACATGATATTTATATTTTCTCAATTAGTGGGTTCGAAATTCCGGTAAGTGGTCCTTGGGCATTCTTAATTCGGTGGTGTGGTTTCATCAAAATCAGGTCAAGTTTAAGGGGTGCAGCAAATCCCTTTGTATAGGGGAGACTGGAGTAATAGCGGTCAGCGGGTAATGGCGGTCACTATGATTTCTCGTAAAGTGGATAGCGCAGATTCACACTGATGGGTGCTGCCATCTCGAGACAGTTTATGGAAATACTGCTAGAATGCTCGGCATCTTGCCAGCCTTAGTTTGTTTGCTGTGTAAGAAAGACTGTTTTGACGTTTCACCTTATAAGACAGACAATAGTTTAATCCACTATCAGATTTTTCTGTTTACATTTCACGGAACGAGACTTATCTCGCAATAACAAGGTAAGTCATATTTCTGTATCATGTAGCATTTTATTAAGGTTTAAGCACTGATATTCGGATTTTTAGTTGTTAAATAATAACCATGCGGTCGGGGTAATGGTGATCACCGTGCTAGGGGAAATGGCAGTCATGACCGGCATTACCCCATTATTACTCTTTTTTTTTCTATGTTTCAGATGCCCAGAAAATACATAAGGAAAATAGATAAAGCTGCATGGACTGCAGAGGACTTAAAGAAAGCAAAGACAGCCATTTCTAGAGGACTATCGAGTCGAAAGGCTGCTGATCAATTCAAAATACCATTCAGCATGTTACGAGAACGAATAAAGAGTGGGATTGATTCTGATCCAAGCTTAGGCAGGAAGTGTGTCTTCCCTCCTGTTCACGAAGCAGCTCTAGCTGACCATGTAAAAACTTTATCAAAGATTTTCTAGGGCATCACTACACTGAAATTAAGAAAAATTGCATTTGAATATGCAGAAAGAAACCTATTAAGCCATAGATTTGATAAAGAAACAAAAGTGGCTGGCTTGGATTGGATGTACGGATTCATGGACAGAAACAAAATTGGTGCGCGCAAACCTGAAGCCACAAGCATCGGAAGAGCCATTAGGTTTAACAAAGATGAAGTAGATCGTTTTTTCCAAAATTTAGAACAGACTATGGATAAATACAAGTTTAAAGATACCAATTATTGGAACGTAGATGAAACAGAGATCACCACTGTGCAGGACCCTGGTCTAATGCTGGCAGAACGGGGCCAAAAGCGTGTGGGTTCTATAATAAGTTGTGAAAGGGGAAAAAACAATACAGTTGTGTGTGCAATGAGTTAGGGAGGGCTTTATGCTCCGCCAATGTTCATATTTCCTCGAGCTCGTATGTCCCCACTCTTAGAAAAAAATGGGCCACCTGGATCAGTTTACTCATGCTCTAAGACAGGCTGGATCAATGAAAAACTGTTCGTTGTCTGGTTAAAACACTTTGCTCAGTTTACTCATGCTAGTAATGACAACAAAATGCTTCTTATTGTGGACAACCATTCCACTCATTGCTCATCTGAAGCATATGATATTTGTAGGGAGAAAGGGATTCTTAGGGTGTCACTACCACCCCATACATCACATAGGCTTCATCCTCTGGATGTAGTATTTTACTCGCCTTTGAAGGCTGCTTACAAAAGGGAATGTGATTTGTTCATGAAATCCAGGAATTTAGTAAAAATAACCCCTTATGATGTAGCAGAGATATTCAATAAGGCGTATTCACCAGTTGCTACGATTGCAAAGGCAACAAGAGGGTTCAAAAACACAAGGATCCATCCTCTTAATCCAGGAGTTTTCACAGATGAGGATTTTTTGGTAGAGGACATCGTCCAGAAGAATCAAGACTTAACGCCTGTTTGTGTGGACGTTTCCTTGAAAGCTACTGCAAATGAAGACATCGTAGAAGTAGGCCGATACGAGGTCACGACTGAACGAAGCTTAGAATCCTCTGTCTTACTTGATAAAGTTCATATTCAGCCTAACACAAAAATTAATGTGTCTATACAAGAGATTTCTCCTCTACCTGGATGCAGTAATTGGGCTGATGAGCCAAGAAAAGGAGTGAGACAAAAGCACATTCTCAGATCTTGACTTCAACACCGATGAAAATCCTGCTTAAAGAAAAAAAAAAGAAAGCGAGAAGAAAAAGAAACCAAGATCAAGGAAAAACTAAAAAGGAAAGAAGAAAAGAACCAAAGAACTAAGCGAGTAAAAAAAGAATTTAATAGAGAAAAGAAAAAGTCTAATGTTCCTGAATGAAAAACACAAAAAGTGGAGCAAAAGAAAATGATCAGGAAACTTTTTGAATCTGACTCCGACACTTCAATTGATGAGGAAAACATTTGTGAAGACGAATCAGAAAGTGAGCTATGTTTGACAGAGATGGGCAAAGAAACTTGTTTCTATTGCGAAGACGCTGGGAAAGATGGAGAAATGTGGTTTCGGTGCACTTCTTGTGCATTCTGGGCACATCCGGATGGGAATGTTCCGGACGGGACACTCCTGAGGGCTATTTATGTGACATGTGCTCAAGAAAGTAAAATGGACTTAAAGTTCTGCAAGCTCATAAGTTATATGAATTTTTTTTTTTGGCGCTTGAATTTTTGAAGCCGTTTTTTAGTATGGAAAGATGTTTTTGTTTTTTCAAATAATTGATTTCTAATTATGTCCATACTTTCAATTACATTTTTGTAATTTCCTAAATACGGATTTATGTAACAGCATAAATATGATTATATTTAACGTGTTTATGTCATTGAAATTTCCCACGTTTTTTTATTTACAGCCCTTTAGTAGAACATGACCTTATCGACTGCCATTACCCCTAGGATAGGGGGTAATACCGGTCAACACTGGTTTGGCAAAACAATGCTTAATGCTTATATGTAATCTTGATTAAGGCTCAATTCAAGTATGCAATAGGTAAAATATACTATGCTAGCAATTTAACGTGATTAGGTTCGAATTTTATTTTTCTTTTAATTTTTATTCTCATTTTACCTTAGGTGCATGCCATTACCCCAGTCTCCCCTAATATTATGCTATTTTCTTAAGCTAATAACTTTTAATGAGCACATTCAACATTAAGAAAAACTTAGATGTTTGGAATCAAAATAAACCAAAGATTATTTTGACTCATAAATTGTTTCTAAACTTCCAGATTTAAATTTCATGTTACTATTACGAAGAATAGTTCTTTACTTACAGTTTGTTACTACAAACTCAGTCAAATGCCTCATCGCACAGCAGCGTTCTTTTGCTTGGTGTTATCGGTGTATATAAGTTTTTCGGGTAGATACAAAGAGGTGGAAAGTAAATCTTGACATTTTCCCTCTACGATTTCAACATTTTTTAGTTTTTTTTGTTTCCCGTGTAGTTTTTCACTATTGATTTTTTTTTTAATCCTCCTATGGTAGTACATAACATGGCTGGATGAACACCACCACCAACGTTGCGCAAATTTTACTTATTCTGAAATTCCTTTCAACGCGAACACATGGACATACAAACATAACAAAACCCCAAAACGTACTCTGATATTTTCCTGATGCCAATCTTAATTTCCGAATCCTCTGAAGCGTTTATAAGTATCCAAACCCCCTTTGAAAATTGTAAGGCTAATCCTTACATTATCGCCAGTCTGTATGGGAGATTATAAGAAAAAGCTATTAAATTTGTGGAACCTGGACAGGTATCGATGAATTACACGCAGAGAGGGGCCCGTAGATATTAACGATTTCAAGATTAGAAGAGATCTAAATATGACGAGCTTATGCAGATAAACTATCAAAACTTCATATTTTCGCTTTTAAATGTTTCAAGGAATAGCCGAAAAAGAGATCAAGAATATACCACGGCTTTTAAAAATATAAACCAAATTTTGTTCATTACTGCCAGCGTGATATGGCAGCGAGACAAAAAGGAAGTGCACGGGGTAGGCACGTATGTAGGACTTTTTTTTCGTAGATCAATGACGAATAAAAATTCATTTGATAGTTTCGATGGGAAGGCGTCATAACATCGAACCGTCAGGAGCACGAACGTCAGGAGCAGTACAAAATCCGTCATAACATCGACAAAAAAATCCGTCACAACATCGAACCGTCATAACATCGACAATTTTAAAACTTTAGTTTTTTAGGTTTAGGGGAAAAAGGTACCTAGGTTAGGTTACGTATTTAATACATGCTATGCTTTACCCCCATCTCCCTGATGTGCAAATATATAGCCAAAATTTGTTTCTAAACTATTATATACTTGTTACTATTATATAAACTTATAAATTTTTTTGGGTGTTTTGACGTTTTGTGTTTGTGACGGTTCACCGAAATGGTAGCACCCCATTTCGATAAGGGGTCTTCAGAAAATTCAAGGGGACCCTTTCCCTAAGGCTCCCCCTGCAACCTCCCCGGTAACAGGGTTGAAATAAACTGAAAAATACACATCAGAGGCCTCTGAGATGGTCGTAACCGGCGTTTGTTAGTAGCTTTTCACAAATATGCCACCCATGACGTTTCGACTCACTCTTATATCACGACATCCAAGACGAAAAGGCGTATCTGATGTTTTTCTAAATTTCATTATTTAAGCAGAAATAAAGGTTTTAAACTTTTTTGGGAACACTGCTCAAAAAATTTGGGGACAAGAAAATATGGAAAATCATGACGTTTAATTAATCATTACAATTAATTTAGTTATTCGTTATGTTATGGATTACACACACGGGACATTATTTATGCCATTCTTACTTTATATTTATAGCTTGTAAACGTAATTTTCTATTTCTTCAAAAAACATTTTTTTTTCTTTAAAAAAGAATCCAAGCTGTAAATTAATTTTTTTTTTTTTTAGTAATCTATATTACTTATCTTCATCATTTGAGGCTCATTACGACTTTCATAACGGGGGCAATAGAGCTTTGACTATTTTGCCTTATCATCACAAAGATTCAAATGAACTGAAAAGAGAAATACTAACACAGAGCAAAAGACAAAGTGGTACGATGCCCAATTCACTGCTTTTTTGAAAATTCGTGATTTGAAGAAATGACGAGTTCTTTCGAACGAGAACTTTTATTAATTGAAAGAACCTGAGCAAATGAATCCCACCAATAGATTCTCTGTGAACGTAATTCAATGCAGTTGCGGTTCTAGCCTCTCTGGCACTTGGGGCAAGATCTTAATTGCTGCCCCCCCCATCTCCCAAAAAATTTCAGGCCAAACTCTAACAAAATTTTGCCAACTGCCCGCTCTAATTTATTTTAATAAAATTCCAAAATAACAAAATGACTATAACTGTTAAATAATTCATTGAAATTTTGCACCTCTGAATCCAGAATCCAGGGCAAGTGCCCCATAAACTCCTCCCTAAAACCACCTTTGATCAAAATTGCTTTTTTTCTTGTATCTCTTTGTATCAAGCGGGGGGGGGGGTGATATATCAGTGATTTAAAATCCAATCTACCTCTTTTGTGCCATTGTTTAACCGTCACTCAAATGTAACAGTGAAGATAACAATATATGTACTAAATGTACTAATGTTTACATATCAACATACAAGTGTAATGATGAATATATACCAATGTTCAAGGCTACTATACGACCAAGCCAAATTTTTCAAGTAGTCTACCTAGTCTAGTCAAGGATCTGGGGAAGAGCTTTGAATCCATATTTTCACTTCTTCCCTTCTTAAAGGGTCGGAAAGATGCTAGGAGCCGCCTTGGCAAGGCCAGCAGTCTTGGCAAAAGGCAAAGTAGACTCAACTTAATAAATCTGATGAATACCATTCTTGCTGGAGAAAAAAAAATATGAAACGCAGCAATTCTAATGAGAAAGCAACGTTAATCAAACAGTTCGTGGTAGCAAACTGTAAGTGTGGAGCGACCCGGCTCAACAGTAACCGAAACTCTAAAAAGCGGAATTTTGATGTCAATAGATATATAAAAAGAATCAAATTGTTATGCTGATTTCAAATATATAAGTGTCGTCAAGTTTAGTGTTACCCATCAAGAGTTACGAGCCTGAGAATATTTGCCTGATTTTTGAAGTAGGGGGAAAACACCTCTAAAATTCAAGCAATCTGAATGAAAATCACGCCATCATATCCAGCGTACTGGAGAACCCTACTGTAGAAGTTTCAAGCTCCTATATGCAAAAAGGGTGGAATTTCGCTATTTTTGCCACAAGACAGTTCGCTGATGCGTGTTTATTTGGTGTTTTTTGTTTTGTTTTTTCCCAAGGGTGATCATTTTGAAATAATAGTCCTAGAAGATTGGTAGAGGGTGCATTCGAACAAAAATTAAAAGTTCTAGTGCCCTTTTTAAGTGACCAAAAATAATGGAGGGCAACCGGGCTCCCTTGCACCCATTTCTTCCCCAAAGTTATCCGATCGAGATTTTGAGATCGGTATTTGGTTCTGTACAGTTGAAAGATCAAATAACTATGTCTTTAGGAGTAAAATGACCCCCCCCCAGCCCTTGAGGAGAGGCCTCGAAGTTATGAAATTAGTCCAAAGAGATTCTTTTTAATTGTCTTACGTTCTCTTTGCTAAATTTCTCATGTATAGATGCTCCGGGGGAATTATCCAGAGGATATTTTCCACGTGTTTTGAATTCCGGGAAATAATTTCCGCGGAAGGGGCCTTTCTTGAGTGATCGAGAAACCGATTTTCAGGCTAAATCGTCCGCAAGCAATTTTACAAGGAGGGGGATTCTCAGTGACGATGGAACTATCTGGAGGGAGTTTGAAGGGGGTACACTTTACGTTGGACGAAGTTTCCACAGAAAAGTTTCCCGTGAGGGTGAGGGGTATATCTCGTAGAGGATGAGCCAAATTTACCGTTATTATTTGAAAAACGAACATAAATTATTCCCGATGTGAAGGGTTACCCCCTCCCCAATACCTTGCTCTTTACGCTAAAATTTGACTTTTGTCTCAATTTCTTATGAGCGGATACCTAAACACGGGGGCAATTTAATTAGAATAGGACGTTTTTTTTTAAATTGCTAACAGCTTTAGCATAAATAAAAAGGTATAGAGGAGGGGGCAGCCCTTCATATACGGAACAAATCTGCCAAAATCGGTATGCAAATTTCGTTTGAATTTTCCATGTCTGTTGAGCCAAATTCAACTACTTAGAACAGCACTAGAAAGGTGCTGCTCATCAATTAGGTGCTCATCATGTCGAATCCTAGAGTAGCCCTTGTCAAAAGGAGTGGCCCAATAAGTAGGTAAGTAAATTAATCATATAGCATAATATGAAATTATACATAAAACATATAAGACAAAAAAATTTAAACTATTGGCTATTTCATAAAGTCTACTTATTAGAAATAAAGCCAGAGGGCCTTAGGAAAGGCTCCCATATGAACAAGTAATCCTTATTCTCTCCTTTGCGACTCAACGCCTGCAGAATCTCTTAGAAGACCGAAAAAATAAAAAGTATGTATAGTCAGTGGACCCTAAGAGACTAGCAGCTACAAAGAAAAAGAAGATTTCGTAATGTGTGAAGCAGTGTCTTCATTAAGGCTTTTCCAGGCAAAGTTAGCAATGCTTTTGACTTTCCTGGCAGCTCCGGTCTCCATTAGTGCCTCTTAAGGTTTGTCATTGGAGACCAGGCGAAGCTCTTTCAGTCGAATGACCTAATTAAAAAAGGTCATAATGAAGAAATTGCTTACAAAGGTTAAAAGTTTACATTTCATGGGAGATTGGTAAAAAAAAAATCAAAACGTCAAAAACTCTAGGGTTATGAAAATACCCAAGCAAGCGTAAACATCAGGCCGATCAGTATTCATAATAGTTTTGGTTAATCCTTTCCCAGAGTAAAGAAGGGATTTAATGTGATCGCATTGATACGCCAGATATGTAACTAATATCCAGGGTATCTGACAAATCAAAATTCTGATTGGAATCATGTTTTCATACTGTCATATTTGTACCTTATGGCCCCCTATCTGTTATTCTACACAGGGGTTCGGCATGAACACCCAAAAATATTGGGTGGTGAAGAATTTAATGCATTCTAATGTCTGTCAAATAAAAATATGGGAATATCTAGACTATATTGAACTTTTAAAAGCTCATTCGTCATTTATTCATAACTGGACATTCCAAGTGTTTCAGAGGAAGTAGACTGTAGGTAAAATGTATTTATATAAGGATGGGCATATTTTGTGTTATATTATTACCATTAGGTTAAACATTAAAATATCTTTTAAGAATCTCGGTTTTGCGCATTTCAGATATAACAGTCAAGGTTACATATTTGCAAGCATATCTTAATAAGCTATTTTCAGTACCGAGAGGGGGGAGGGGCAACACAAAACATCGTTATGGGCGCCAAAGTCTGAATACATTTTTTTGCAAAATATCAGATTGTGAAAGTTCAAAAAACGCAAAAGTAAGGGAGTTACAAGAAAAACATAAGATACTTTAGGAAAAACACAAAGATTACGGACATCAAACAGTTCGTGGCAACGGACTGTAAGTAAGGAGCGACCCGGCTCAATAGTAACCGAAACTCTAAAAAACGGAACTTTGATACCAGTAGATATATAAAAAGAATCTAATTTTTATGCTGATTTTGAATATACAAGTTTTATCAAGTTTAAATTTACCCATCAAAGTTACGAGCCTGAAAAAATTTGCGTTATTTTCGAAAAAGGAGGGAACACCACCTAAATGTGATGGAATCTTAATGAAAATCAAACCATTAGATTCAGTGTATTAGAAAACCCTACTGTAGAGGTTTCAAGCTCCTATCTGCAAAAATGGGGAATTTCGTATGTTTTGCCAGAAGAAAGATCACGGATGCGTGTTTATTTGTTGTTGTTTTTTTCCAGGGGTGATCGTATCAATCTATTGGTCCGAGAATATCATGATAGGACTCATTCAAGCGGAAATTAAAAGGCCTAGTGTCCTTTTTAAGTGACCAAAAAATTGGAAAGCAACTACGCCCCCTCCCATGCTCATTTTCTTCTCGGAGTCATCCGATCAATATTTTGAGATAGCCATTCTGTTCAACATTGTCGAAAATATAATGAATATGTCTTTGAGGATGACTTAATCCCCCACGGTTCCCGGGGGAAGGGCTGCAAGTTATGAACTTTGCCCATTGTTTACATATAGTATTGGTTATTGGGGAGTACTAAATAAAAAAAAAACCAGTTTTTTTTCAACTGAAACTAAGGATCAACATTAAAATTTAAAACGAAAAGAAAATATTACATATATAAAGGGGGTTGCCTCTCCTAAATAGCTCAATCTTACGCTAAAGTTTTGTTTTTAACTTTTAAAAGAAGTTATTATTCTAATTAAATAGCCTTTGTGATTCAGGAGTCACTCATAAATAAATGAAACTCAAACTTAGGTTATTATAATGTTATTATTAGTTAAAAAGGTAGAACTAATGTGCAAATTTCGTTTTATCAAACCAGCCAAAATCAAAACCTGCATTAATTCAAAAAGATTCAGACATTAAATAAAAAGAACAAGTTTTTTTTAACTGAAAGTAAGGAGCGACACTTAAAACGAACAAACATTAATCCGTGTGTGAAAGCGGCTGTCCCATCCTCAACGCCCCGCTCTTTACGCTAAAGTTTTTTATTGTTTCAAAAAGTAGAGTTCTGAGAAAAATTCAAATTTTAGCGTAAAGAGTGTGGCGTTGAGGAGGGGACAGCCCTTTCATATGCGGAAAATTTCTGTTCGTTTTAAGTCTTAATGTCGCTACTTACTTTCAGTTAAAAAAAACTTTTTCTTTTTTTTAACTCGTTTTCTTTTATATTTAATTTAAGGGAAAAGAAGGTGAAGGTCTTTCTCTTCTTTGGTACCATTGTGTGATTGGCTTTCCTTGAAGAAAAGATTTGCTTCGAAAGTTAACTTTTTTCTAATTACTATGGCTATATAAAAGTTTCTCGAGGATTGGAGGCTGGTAGACTAGGGCTACCAGCCAAGTTAAGAGGCAGCCACGTACAGAGGAGAAGAGGGTTTCCGGGTCTATACTTGTAAGTTCCACATAATTCACCTTTTTATGGTGTCGTAAAAGTCAGTCATAAATGAAATAATAACTCAGAAATGTACAGCTAACGGTAATAACTTCACTCAAGACCTGGGTTCCTCCAGAGCCATTGGTGGTGCTGAAAATGTCGACAAAACTTCTTCACCTGTCCTAAGGCCAAGGCAGTGGTGACGTCTTGCCATTGCGGTGCTAACAAAAACAAAGTCTTAGCCGTCCTTCGATCTTGGCCAAAAGCTATCTGTAAAATGTTTTCTGGACGATCTCGTTCGAAAAACGGATAGAACATATAATGGATAAAATATCTCGGGCGAATTTCCGCGAATTCGATGTAAGTGCTTGAATGAGCAGAAAATATCTTCAAATCAAGATGATGAATAGTTCACCAATAATTTACAGTTTTTATTTCTTGTAGTCAATTTACATCTTCTTTTACATACGTTAAAACATTGAAGCAAAATCGCAAAATGAGTTCAAAATCGAAAAAATAGAACTGCAATGTAGTGTTGTTTCAAGGAACTTAAGCGATGTTTGATCTTCTTTAAAAGGGAATATCGGACTTTTTTTACACAAGTCCCTTTTAATTGTTTTTACTGGCTTTAAATTTGAAGTAAAAGAAACAAGCAGCTGGAATTTAGGTTTTTATTCTGTGTACTGACCTGAATACATGGGAACCAATGAAGTTTTGAAAAGTGTACTTAGTTGTCTTTTCTTTCTGATATACCTTTAAGCTAAAATATGATTGGCTTTCAAAATAAGTCACACACGTCTTCCAACGAAATTATCTCAAATTTTTTACCACAGAAATTATAGACGTATCATTATGCGGAGGTTCCTCTTTGGTAATTTTTTGAAGAATTAACAGATGCTTTACTGAACCCTTTGAATTCCAATGATTTTCTTTAGGCTAATTAATTTGAAAATCTATTTCCGCAAAACAAGTTCTTCAAAGAAAAGTAAAGAGCTCCGTTAAACCAAAAATGAGCCGAAATAAAGTTGAGTAATTTTCAAAGGATAGAGCTACCACAAATCATAATCAAGAATAAATGGAACTAAAAACGAACAAAAATTACACTAAATAGCCGAGTCAAACTAAAAACCAGCAACAATTAACATAAATAGGGCTGATAACCCCCATGCCTTCTCAAGGTCAGAATTTGATTTTGCACTTCACTGAAAACAAATACATTTTAAATGTTTTTTGTTTTACTTTAGTAAATACTTTATTTCTGCTCATTTTTGGCTTAATAGAGCTTTTTACTTTTCTTTGTAAAACTAGTTTTGTGGAAAGTTTTTTAAATTAATACCTACTCTAGTCGGAAAGAACTACACAATTTAAGGAAATTCATTCCTACTACCCTCGTTCTTTTATAAAGCACGTAAATGTTCAAAATATGATTTTGGGCTGGAGCTTTTGATGAGTTTAGTGCTTCGTGCCTGACATTTGTCTTGCTTCCACCGTCTATATTTATGGTGGAAATAAGGAAAAACTGCACCAGCATTAATATTTTCTAAAACCAATGAGGTATTTGATATCTGCGTATTTGTGAATTCATTGGTATAAAAATGTGTTTTTTTTTATTAAGGCACTGAATGAATTTTATCAAAGTCATGACCTATTTAGATCTTTTTTTCACAACAAAAAATAGTAGTATACCAGTTTTCAGAAAAGATTATACTGGACAGAAAACTTACAGAGTCACTTACGACTGATACATGTTTTGTACTAAATTTACTGGATGTATTTTGAACCAAAATTTACGAAATTGGTTCTTCTTGTTCTTCCGAATTTTTTTCAACTTCAAAAAGACTTCTTGTGCCTTAGCTATTCTACTGCTTACATCATTGAACCAACTGTCCTCAGTTATAAATACTAATTTAGTAAGTTAGGATTCTTCTTACGTCCTTTATTATTATTTTATGTAAGCGACAAAGAGCTATGCTCTGGTTATGGGAAAGCTATATAGTTATTTGGGAAAGCTATAAATAGTTATATAGAAAGCTATATAGTTATATGGAAAAGCTATATACCTATGTATATAGTTACATATAAAAGCTATAAAAATCAGAACGAAAAAAACCAACAGTCCTTGACATTTTTTTTACCAAATGAGTGTGTATCTCATCAATCGAGAATATGACTAAATGGGCCTTAATACTGAGATAGCACAGTTGGGACCCAACTAAAATGTATATTTTAGCTAAAGTGTTTTACATAATGTGTAATACGTACTGTAAGTATTAACCAAACTACTTGACCTTCAAAAAAAAATATATGAATGTTAAAAAGCCTAGAATATGCTTTTTATTAAGATCACGCCTTGACATAAAAAAAAACAACAACATTTAAATCCAGCTTAATTTTTACCCCCTATGTATATGAGTTAGAATTGAAAAAAACGGCGTATAACATTAAATTTGCTTTCGTTTCTACAATTTTCCTAATCATTATAATAGTGAATATTGTTAGAAGTTCCTCAAACAAAGAAGTGCCTTTAAATTGGGAACAAAAACAAATAGGTTTACCACTTTATTTGTTGTTGAAATTTGACTTTATTTTTAATCCTATAGACATCATCACTTTTCTAATTTCACTTATATTGACAGTACACCGAGAACTGACTTGTCTTATAAACAAGGTTTTAGGCTTATGAGAAGTTTTGGCAAGAAGTTCTAGTATATTAGAAAATCATTGTTGTTTAGCGAGTCAAAGACCCAAAAACACGAGCTTTTTCTTGTGAATACAGAAGCCTTAAATAACAGTTCGTACGACGAGAACCGTTTATAAGCCGCCCGTCATGTGGGCATCCAGATTTCTTGCATTTTAAGTGCTTTCCCATGCATTCTGATGAATAATGGTAAGGAAGCTCGTCAGTATGTCCGCATTTGATGCAACTGACCTTGCTGGACGAAGGCTTTGGCAGCGGTTTTGACTTCTGGATATTCAGTGGATTTTCAAATTCCACTTTTAGGATGTAACGCAACAAATTTTCTGAATATGACTTAATGATTTGGAATGTATCAGTAAGTTTTAAATTTTCGAGCAATGCGAGAATTTCAGAAATTGGGAATTCTTCTAAGTTCATCATTCCCAGAACTTCTAATGAAGTCATGGATCTTTCTTCAGGTTCCTTTAACGTCCAGCTATGAAATGCTTTTAAGAAACCTTCCCACTGCCCAAATTTTGAGCTTTTCAATACGCCACAGCAAATTTTGGAAAACTCCTTAAATTCTTCGTCCGTAAACAAATCAACAAAACATGGTACATTTTGCCCCATAGTAATGATTGGAACAACTTCTTTTAAAGCAATCATCCTGGCCTTTTGATTATTGTAAATGGAAAAAACTTTCCCAAGGGCTTCTAAATTGCCTGTTTCTCTGTGAATATGAATCATCCTCTCAGCAGCTACTTCCCGAATGCCTATAAAATTATACTTCTCAGCAATATATCTGAAAGCATCATTGTCCACTTTCTGGAAACATAAAACACTTGTTTCACGTGCATAACACGTGACAATAAACTTCATAGTCTCAAAATGGACATCATCAGCTATAACTGTATTTGTCTTCTCAATAAAGTCGTTTTCGAACATACACTTAAATACATCGCTCGCTGTTGTTAATAAACTCTTCTTAGCCGTAACATCTCCACCATTACATAGAATAGTCACTAGGGTGTCGTCGTTGATACTTAGTTTTCTTAAAAGGGCTATCAAAGGTGAAGAAAATTCGTCCATTCTTAATAATCCTAGATAAAATTCAGACGTAGACCAATTCTTCTTTGTAAAAGACAGGGAATCTAAAAAAAAAGAAAAAAAGAACTTAGTTAAGATGAACGTGTGGTCATGAAACAAAAGCCGAATTTTCAAAGGCATTTCACAAAACATCATTGAACTTTCTAGACAAGGTCAAAGAGTATGAGTGACTATAAGAGTTGAAACTGGTGGTAGTAATGACAAAGAGAAACTATCACGTAATCTAGTGCTTATCAAAACTTGGTATTTTTATCAGTGTAATAATTCGAATAATCAATTGAATTAGTGTGATTGGTGAAGTGATCACAGTAAAAAGTATCTGATCGCAGTTTCTGACAGACAAATCACTACAGAGCATATATCACAGTATATAAATAATAGACAGTATGATCGTTCCCTATCTCACTCATTACAAAAACCCGGACCGAGGTGCGAGTGATCCGGAGAACTAAAAATATAAGCGACATTAGATCTTTTCACGGGTAGACAAGTCAGATTTCTCTTGAAAGCGAAACTTGGCTTTAACGTTGGAACTCTAAATTTTAAAGAAGCTCATTTTAAATTAATATAGTTCAATACATATATGAAAATCGGTAATTAGAAGTGCAATGTTATTATTTGATGTTTTTAGGAATTACAAGTAGGTTTTGACGTCTCGAGTTGGTTTCAAAGGTATTTTGAGAAAGTTTCTGCCAAAATACGTGTTCCAGGGTAATTGGACCGCTGACGCATACTAACACTAGTAACCCACTAATGAAAGAGTATGCGGGAGGAGCTGTTTGTACGCACCGAGAATGAAGAGCCAGAAATTGTCTATCAATATATATTTTTATGTAAATCCTAATACAGACAACGATGTTCAAGAAAAACTTCTTAGATTCTAGGCAACAAAATTCTATTGGTGACTAAGTGTACATACAATTTCCATTCTATGCGATCAATCTAATCTTATACACTAAAATTCACTTTATGTACCTTTTCTAATATAAGTATAAGGAGGTGGGTTTTAATTTTTCATGACAATAAGCTTTTTGGTCCCACTGAATAGTCCTTGAACTGAAATTTAAATTTTTGTTTGCTCCTTGAATATGCTAATAAATATGGTCCTGATTATAAAACTATTAGCAAATCCAATTTTAGACAATTCAAAATAAATATTGCAACTTTGAACAAGATATGAAAGTGCAAAACAGACGAGTTCATAGCCTCATCAATATTTTAAACATCAATATTTTAAACATCATCATATAAAACATCAATATTTTTAAGGACAATCTGCATGTCTTTTCTTATACACAAAACAAGCCATACTTTGATTACTTTGGGGATCTTTTGGGAAATAAAATAATCAAGAAGAAATAAAAACGGGAAATAGTAAACGACTTTCTAGTTTTTTTTTGTTGTTTTTTTTCAAAAAACACCGGCATACTTCAACCACAAATTCACAAAAATATTTAAGTCGGAACTCAGTACTATAGTTGCGTCAATATTAAAAGCACTATATTAATATTGAAGTTGAAGAACGGAAAATAAATTAAAGTTTTGTTGCACTAAATAGGAAATTTGCAAATACGAGTGCTTTACAAAACCACAAAACATTTACTGATTTTAGTGTTCAAAGTTGGGAACGACTCTCTCCAATCCTATCGTCATAAAATTATATCCCTCTTTTGAAGAATCTCCAATCTTCCCCCTGCCACCCACCGTATCCTCTTCCTCACCCTCTCCCTCCCGAAACAAAGCAACGCCTACTCTCCACTACTAAACATTAACGCATTCCAGAGCTGGGAAATTAGGGTACAAATTGTATTTGATTAGATTAAAAAGTGCCTTGCGAGTCAGTGCCAACTATAGACTAGCGCTGGGGGCAGGCTACTCCCTTTGCCATCTCCCCTTCCCATATCTGTCCCTGACAACTGTCTGTTTTTATGCAATATATTATAGATGCATTTTAGAACACCGGTAGAATATTTTTAGGGGGGAATTCACCAGACCCCAGAAAATGAATATCTATTATTTTAAACAGTTTTATCCAAGACTCGAGCCTGGTTTACAACAACCGGAACAGAGTCACAACCATTAATCAACATATCCTGGTTAACAGTGTTTGTTTTGTGGTTTTTGCTGCTCCTAATCAGTATTTTATTGCAAGCTAGAAAATTTATAACAGCGGGCTAGTCTAGAACTCAAACTTCTATCACTGATCAATGTGCCTTTTGTATGTTTTTTTTTTCAAATGTAAATGTACAAAAACTCGTTGGTATGACCAAGAAATTTTAACTGATTCTTTAAAGTTTAGATATATTTTTATTAGGCTACAGTTGCCTATTAGTTCTAGTGATATCAATTGGAGATGGGCCAAGAGACATATGTCCCTGGACCTCTATAGTCAGAATTCTATCCTGAAACCAAATTTAACATGCAGTTATGTCGGAAAGGAACTTTAACTTCACCCGTATATATACCATTTCAGGGTATATATTTGCACAGGTGGGGTAAAGTTCAAACTTACCTGTATAGTCAGAATTACATCCTAAATCCAAATTTAACATTCATTTGCATCAGAAATGAATTTTACCCCCACCCCTTAATGTGTAAATATATACCCCGAATTGGTATAAAAAGGGTGGGAGTAAAGTTCATTTCCGATGAAAATAAGATTCAGGATGCAATTCTGACTGTAAAGGTAAGTTTGTTTCTTAGATACCTGAATAGTCCGTTAATATAAACATTACAAAAAATTTGCCCCTCCGAGACATTGAGAAATATATTTTACCCCTCTTCCCACTCAATTTTCATGGACTGAAGCCACTATCATAGCCTAGGTCTACAACAATTACGATAGTTCAGTTAGTCAACAGGCGATTAAAAAAAAATTAAACTTATCAGGGAGACTGGAAGGGCGAATATGCAAGATGATTATAAACTAGACTATAATGTTCAGGTTTGGAAATTTTGATTACGGGTTATGATGGTGCTCTTTTCTAGCTTTCGTTCTTCGCACTCCAGAAATTGTGCTGTAGTTGTCGTTTTCCGGTGCCACATAGCCCTTTATGAGGCATCTTATTAAAAAGCATAATTAAAAGCTTATAGATATAATATAATACGTTTCTACTATATATCTAATTTTTGCTACTATTATGCTTCCTTGTCAAGAGCTAAAAAATCGTAACGATTGCTCAAGTTGGGAGTTAGTAAGGATTATGAGGTTCAATACACAGTTTAGGTCAAATAGGGAAGTCTTTCATGAGTTTCAGTTAGAACTTCTCATAGATAACCTTGCTATTTTGGCTAAATACAACTGAAGTACCAAGTCTTACCAAAATAATCTAATCAAGGATTCCGATTCCGAACGGTCTTCACAAAATTGTTCACTGTGTTCCAGCTCTGACGCTCTGACACTAATGAAAAATACAAAAACAAAACAAAAAAAAATAACAGGAAAGATCTTATTTATCAAGTTCCAATTTCACCCAGATTCTAGGTTAAGTTACGAAATTCGGTTACTAATTTAGTCACTATTTGGCAGTCGCTTCCTGTCTATTTAAAAATACCAAAATAGGTTAGATATTATTTAAATTCGTTCTGACCTCAAACTCATACAAATTGTGTCATGGGTTAAGTTACAAAACAAGGCTACTGAACATCATTTTACTTCTTGGCGAATGTGATTAGCTTTGCGAAATTGGGCTTAATTTTAACCTCAAACCCAGTGGCGAATCTAGGGGAGGGGTGGGCCCCCCTAACGTAGTCTTAAGTATTGTAAATCACTTAATTAACGCAAGTTTGCGTTAAATAAACTTCCTCCTAACGCAAGTATATCAGATCAACCTATTTTGCCCCCCTAAAAATACTGGATCCGCTCCTGCTCAAACCAGGACCGTATCCAGGATTTTTTTGGGGGGAGGGAGTTACAAAAAACATTTAAAATGTATTTTTATGCATTTTATTTCGTTTTTACGACTGGACAAGCACTTTCTTTTAGTGAATGTGGTTGGGGCGTTCAAACCCCTCCCCTGAATACGGTCTTGTGTCTCAAACTCATGTAGAATTGATTAAATTCACGTGTTAATGTTGTCTCGCTTTTGGTTGAGGATTAAATAAAACAATTTTTTTTTAATGAAAGCAATGAGCAACATTAAAACTTGACGTGAACACAAATTATTCCGTATATGACGGGTTTCCCCCTCCTCAATACCTTGCTCTTTACGCTAAAGCTATTAACAATTAAAGAAAAGTTTCCTATTCTAATTAAACGACCCCTGTGTTTGAGTAGCCGTTCTTGAAAATTGGGACAAACAGTCAAACTTTAGCGTAAAGAGCAAGGTATTGAGGAGAAGGCAACCCTTCATATACGGAATACATTTCTGTTTGTTTTGAGTTTTAATATTGCTTCTTACTATCAGTTAAAAAAATTTCTTTGTTTTATTTAACTTCTGTTCGTTTTTTGAATAATGAGGGTAAATCTGACTCACCCTCCATGAAATATACCCCCTCCTGTCAAATCCTCACTGAAAATCCCCCTCCCCGTAAAATATCTTGCGGACAATTCAGCCTAAAAAATCACCCTTATCATACTTTAACTTGAAAAAGACTTTAATATCTAATCGGTTTCTCGATCGCTCCGAAAATGCCCCCTTCCATAGAAATTTTTTCAAGGAAGTCAAAACTCGTGGAAAATAGCTCCCGGATATTTCCTCCGGAACATCTCCACATGCCGAATCGAGTTGCCAAAGAGAATGTAGGACAATGGCATAGAGAATGTAAAAGAATTTCGCATTAGATTTCTTTCTAATCCCTTCAGTGTGAAATTTTTGCTGGAAAATTCACCCCCCCCCCCAGAAATGTATGCATGCTTCCCAATAACAAATACTATAAGTTAACAATGGGCAATTTTCATTTCTTATAGGCATCTCCTTACGGACTGTGGTGGTCATTTTACCCCTAAAGAGATATTTATTTAATCTTTAAACTATAATGATGAAAATGGCTATCTCAAAGTTTTTATCAGATAACTTTCGGAAATAAACCAGCGTAGGAGGAGGCCAATTGCCCTCCAATCTTTTTGTCCCTTAAAAAGGGCATTAGAACTTATATTTTCCGTTCGAACACGCCTCTCCTGATCTTCTTGGACCATTATTTCCATATGATGACCCCTCGGAAAATAAGAAAATAAATAAAGATGCATCCGTGATTTGTCTTCTGGCAAAAATAAAAAAAACTCCACATTTGTGTATGTAGGAGCTTAAAACTTTTACAATAAGGTTCTTAGGTACGCTGAATCTGATGATGTGATCTGTGTCAAGATTTCTTGACTTTTATGAGGGTATTTTTCCCCTATTTGAAAAATAAGGCAAATATTCTCAGGCTCGTAACTTTTGATGGGTAAAACTAAACTTAATGAATCTTATATATTTCCTTATTCTATTTCTTTTTTTTACTCAGGAGACAGGATGAGGAGCAAACATTTACAGGCAAAAATTCAAAAATAACACTAAATATAGCAAATTGATTATATATTGGGAATCAAACAGTTCGTGGTAACGAACTGTAAGTAAGGAGCAACCCGGCTCAATAGTAACCGAAACTCTAAAAAACAGGATTTTGATACAAATAGATACATCAAAAGAATCAGATTTTAATACTGATTTCAAATATATAAGTTTCATCATCTTTAGTGCTCCATCATCCATCAAAAGCTACGCGCCTGAGAAAATTTGGCTGATTTCCAAAAAAAGGGGAAAAGACCCCTAAAAGCTATAGAACCTAAATGAAAATCACACCATCAGATTCAGCGTATCAGAGAACCCTACTGTAGAGGTTTCAAGCTCCTACCTGCAAAAATGTGGAATTTTTTATTTCTTGCCTGAAAAAAAGATCACGGATGTATGATCCTTTGTTTTTTGTTGTTTTTTTTTCCCAGGGGTGATCGTATTGACCCAGTGGTTCTATAATATCGTGGGAGGACTCAGTCGAACGGAAATTAAAAGTTCTAGTGCTCTTTTTAAGTGACCAAAAAAATAGAGGGTAACTAGGCCCCCTCTCAAGCTCATTTTTTCTCAAAGTCACCCGATAAAAATTTTGAGATAGCAATTTTGTTCAGCATGGTCGAAAATATAGTAAATACGTCTTTTAGGATGACTTAATCCCCCAAAGTCCCTGGGGGAGGGCTGAAAGTTATGAACTTTGCCCAATGTTTACATATTGCATAGTATTGGTCATTGGGAAGTATAGGCTACAGACGTTTTCAAGGGAGATTTTTTTTCTGGCAGTGGGGGGGGATGGAGGGTCGGGGGTTATGTTGGAGGATCTTTCCATCGGGGAAGGAACGTTGCTCTGAAGGGGACGCCAGATTTTCCAGCATTATTTAAAAAAACGATCAGAAATTAAATAAAAAAATAAATAAGTTTTTCAACTGAAAGTAAGGAGTAACATCAAAACTTAAAACGAACAGATTTATTAAGCATATGAATAGGTTCACCCCTACTCAATACTTCGCTCTTTAAGCCTAAGATTTTTAAATACTTTCATAAGAGCTATTTGTTCTAATTAACGGCCTTTGTGTTTAAGGGGTAATTTTTAAAGAATTGGAATAACATTCAAACTTTAGCGTAAAGAACGAGGTATTGACAAGGGAGCGAACCCCCTAATATATTTATTGAAAATATATGGATATAGAAGTTCGTTGCGTAAGTTAATTCGTAAGTAATGTATATTTATTACTAATAAAACGTTCGTAAATAAAATTAAACAACTTTCGAGAAATCTATTTAACCGAATAAAAGTAAAATTAATATACAATTTTTTTAATTATTCATGTACGGTGAGCCAAAATCAATTAATTCAAAAACATTTAAAAATTAAATAAAAAACAAGTTTTTTTAACTGAAAATAAGGAGCGACATTAAAACTTAAAACGAACAGAAATTATTTCGTATATGAAAGAGGCTGTCCCCTCTTCAACGCCTCCTCGCTCTTTACGCTAAAGTTAGGCTCTTTCTCACAAAATCTTTTTTTTTAAACAATAAAAAACTTTAGCGTAAAGAGCGAGGCGTTGAGGAGGAGACAACCCCTTTCAAATACGGAATAATTTCTGTTCGTTTTAAGTTTTGATGTTGCTTCTTACTTTCAGTTAAAAAAAAACTGTTTTTTTTATTCAATTTTATTCAGGAGCGTGCTTAACGACTTGCCACTGGGAATAATTGAAGCGTTTACATTGTGAAATATAACATTAAACTGTTACATTAAGTGATGTTATATAATTTTATATGTGAAATGTAACATTAAGAGAAAAGAGCGATTAATATTCAATACATCGATGCAAAAGTGGGTTTTATATCCATTGGTTTATTTTTGTTTTCTAAAGCCAATCACTCAATTCGTGGAGAATATATCTGAAAATAAAGCCACATAACTGCGATTTTCTTTACCTGTTGTGAAAGCCCTATCTTGGATTTTTGCTAAGGGAAGAAATATTTATTTGGAGAGGGTGGGGACTTTACAAAAACAACTAGAAACGCGTCACAAAATATTCATATGCATTTTGCTACATTTTCTCTAGCTGAACAATTTTTTTCTTTTTTTTGGGGGGGGGTCACCCTGAAACTTGCCTGTTATTGTATTTGATCGTTGTCACTGTATCAGTTTTGAGCTAGTATAAAGAGCACAAATCTTGATCAATTTTTGTTTATAGTAACTTAATATAGTAAAATGAATAAAAGTTTTTACCTATAGCAGTAGTAACCGTACAATTACTTGAAAGCTTACATACATATCTATGCCTTAGGCGTAAGTTTGAATGTATACTTTCAATGCATTGTACGGTTACCAGGGTCATTTGCGTACAAACAGGTCTATAGGTCTTTACACTCTAGGAATGACGCACTTTCACATTTCATTGTCTTTTTTTTTTTAGTTCAAAAAAAACCGGTGTCTCTTCTTTTTTAATCACCTATTATTTTTTGTATATAATCAGGTTCCATATTTGATTCTCCATCAGTTTCGAATCGTGTATATTAGAGATAACATTTGTTGTAATTACATAGAAAAAATGGATAATTCTAACCTTTTTCTGGTGAGTAAAAAATATTCGCATTATTAAAAAGAAATTGTCATTAAGTTAAGGAAGAAATTCTTTCCTTACACTAGAACTAAGGGATACTTATACACTTTGAAGCCTGTTGTTTTTAGGAGCTGAAAAAACCTCTAATTCTCTTATAGGTTGAAATTTACTGTGTGATTTTTTATCAAGATCAGTGGTCTTTTAGATGTTTTTTTTGAAAAAAAGTGCTTAGCTTTTCGATCGGTAATTTGGGATTAGAAAAAAATTTTTATTTTTTAATTTATTATTTTTTAAAAAAGTTTCCTTTTTTATCAAGATCAGTGGGTTTTTTTTTTCTAGGAATGTTTTTTAAAAAAATTCCAGGCCAGTCTGCATTTACGGTGTGATTTTTTTTTTATCGGGATAAATTGGTTTTTTATATTTTTTTTGAAAAAAAAAAAGTGCTTAGCTTTTCGATAGGTAATTTTGGAATTACAATTAAATGTTGTTTTTATTATTTTTTTATTTTAAAAAATTCATAAATTTTTATCATTTAATTGTTCTTTTTTTTTTATCAATATCAGTGTTTTTTTTTTTAGGGAGTGTTTTTTAAAATAATAACGGCACGTCGTGCTGTTCTTGTTTATTTTTTTATCATTTTAATTGGCCTGTTTAAGGATTTTTTTTAAAAAAAGTGATTTGCATTCTATCTTTAAATTGTGATTATAATAAAATGTTTATTATTTTAATTTATTTATTGTTAAAAAATCTTCCTTTTTTATTAAAGTGCGATTTTTTTTTTTTATCACGATCAGTGTTTTTCTTAGGGATGTTTTTTTTGAAAATATTTCCAGGCCAGTCTGCGTTGAAGAATCTCTTCCTGAAATTTAATGCGTTCAACCCCCCCCCCCCCCCCATTTCCTCAAAAATAAAATTTGTTACCTTATAACCCTATTTAATAAATAACATTGTTAGCTTAGCTATACGTAAAAAATTAAAATTTGTTTCTAAGCTATTTAATTTTCTTTCATTAACCAAATTAATTATATTTATGGAGTGCTTATCATGCATTTATAAATATAAAAAAAAAAAAATGTGTCTTATGGAATTCCATACAGGTATAATCTATTTGGTTCTAAATTTTTCTTTTTTAATTTAAAGAAATATATCTTTTTTAAGACTATAATTTAAAAATAATTCTCATTTAAATAAAATGATTTAGTTTATTTTTTTTGGTGTGGGCTTTGGGTAGGTGGTAGGAGTGCAATCAACCAAAATAATATTATTAATAATTCATATATTAAATAAATAAAAAATACTTTATTTTTTTTTTCATGTATCGTATTTAAAAAATGGTTCCATTTTAATAAATTACTGTTAAAATCTCTTTATCTATAATTGTTGCTTTTGTCGTTTAAATACATATATCGTTTTTTAGAATATAATTGAACAATACGTCTCCTTTAAATACAAACAATTTCGTTTATGTATTTGGAGTGGGCTTTGGGGTGGTGGGAAGAGTGCAATCCCCCCCCCATTAATATTCGGAATAAATTTAAAAAGTAGCTAATAGTTTTAATTTTATTTTTTATTGAATTTTTTATTTTAATTTATCGTATTTAAAAATTTGTATTATGGCATTCCATAAATATATAGGCTGGTTAATTGGGTATAATCTGGTTTGGCTTGCTAGTGCGAGAGGACTCAAGAGATTTCTTTCTTTGTACAGATATTTAATTAATTAATTAAACCTGTATTATAAAACCAGCATGTATTTTTTATATCTTTCACGGGAAATTTATTTTTTAACTTTTACTTTTTTATCAATTCAATTTACGTGTGATTTATTTTTTTTTTTTAATTTATATAATATATTTTATTTTCTTATTTTTTAGAAAATTTTTGAAGAAAATAAATTTCAGTTGGGAGGGGGGGGGAGGAGGGAGGCTCTAAAAAAGGGGGCCATCCAACATTTTAATTGTTGATATGGACGGAGAAAAAAGTTCTTCTCTTTTACAAGTATTTATTTAGCCCAGGTCGAAAAAATCCATGAGATATAAGGAGCAATTGCCCCCTATTTTTGAAAAAAATACCTATATGAGGAGGTTCGCCCCTTCGTCAATACCTCACTCTTTAGGCTAAAGTTTGTCTATTGCTTTCAAAAGAGCTATTTATTCTAATTAAGCGACATTCTTGATTCAGGGTTCATTTTTAAAGAATTGGAACAAAATTTGAACTTAGCGTGAAAGGCGAGGTGTTGAGGAGGAGGGAACCCCCCCTCATATACTTAATAATTTCCTTTCATTTTAAGTTTTTAGTGTTTCACCTTAATTTCATTGGAAATTTTTTTTGAATATATCTAATGCACTATAAAATCTAGCACTACAAAAATAAGAATACCATCTATTTTTAAAATGTATCTTTTAAATTGTGGGGTTTTTTTAATTAAGCAGTTTTTCCACTTTTTTTTTAAGGAGGAATTGGATTCGTGAAATTAATCTCCCCCTGAAAAACGACCGAGATGGAACGATACCACATCGATCCAAGCTACCAAAATACACGGTGAAAATATCCCTTTACACATTAACAACGATTCGAGTGAAACAAGAAAACAGTTAAGGGCACTTCTAAAAACACAGAAAAAGGACAAACATACCCTTCTGTATAATGGGAGATTTGTGATACGATTTTTTATATTAAAAACCGCCATTAAATAACCGTTTATTTCTGTTTACCCCTGTTTTACTTTTTTAAACGAATTAACAAAACACAAAAATCATACGCGAAAAAAGATTTTTTTTTTTTTTTTTTTTTTTTTAATTTTTCTGTAAAGGTGTTTTTTTTCTTTAGTTTAATTATATTTTTTAAAACTTAAAAAACTTGTAAAAGTTTTTTTTTAGAGTTTCTTGTAATATTTTGCATTAATTTCATTAAAAAATTAATTAGGATATTTAATTAGCTGTTTGGGTTTTCAGACACCGTAGCTAGTTGAAACTCTGCATAAATATCTTCATTTTTTAACCTAATTGCGTATAGTTTAAATAATTCTAGGAGGATGAAGTATTTTTCTACTTAACAACTACATTAATAGCTTCCAAGATGATATGACAGTATGACACAGAATTTATCAGTTACCGAGAGTTCAATAACTCCCCTCGCAATGACTTCCAAGGGTTTTATGACTCCTCCCCACAATTAATTCATATGGTTTTAAGACTCATCTCAATAGTCATAACTCCATTCAAACTTGAGCGAAGGTATAAAAGTTTGATGAAGTATTTCTCTGCTTAACAACTACATTAATAGACTTCAAGATGATAGGACTGTTTGACACCGAATTTATCAGTTTGAAAAAATCATCTTTCGGTGTTATATTCGAATGTGCTTTTTTATTATTGTCTATTGATCTCGAAGAAATTGACTGTTATCATTGGCTAGTGAACTATAATCTGTTTGAGTATGATAAAAGCTTGTGGAGTACTACATTACGTTATATAAACAGATTGGGATTCTATGATAGAGTGATTACACCACTTAATAATAATGGTCAGGAACTGAGAAATGTCCAGGAGGAAGTCAGTGAAATTTGCAGCTTTTTCGGAGTTGAAGTGCTCTACGTAAAGGGCAATGTACCTACAGATAAAGTTTTAATTCAAAAGTGTGACCCTAGGATTCCACTTTTCAATCTAGAAGAGTTTACGTGTCCTAAATTTGAAGGGGGCTATCACCGTCCTGAAGACGAGGTTAGGTTCTTCGCACAGTGGCTACCTAAGAAAAGACCTGATCAGGATAAATCCATGACATGTTAAAAACTATCCTATATCATGGGACCATCGTTTTTGTATTTTTAAGATTAATATTTTTATTTAAAAATTTGTTGTTGTTTTTTTTTTTTTTTCAAAAAAAAAAAAAATCTTTTAATAAATTTAAGCAAAAAATATATTTAAGCTTAACCCCTTCATTTTCTTTATAATAGTTCTATTTTAAGCAAGTAACAAACTCTTATCCTGAAGTCACCTCTTGGATACACAATACAGAAATTCATACTATACCTTAAATGCATTCAAACACACACACACACACACACACACACACACACACACACATACACACACACACACATGTCTGACATAGTTATTAGATATTTCGACTATGCTGAACAAAATGGCTTTCTAAAAATTGACACACACACACACACACAGAGACAACATCCACACAGAGATGACACACACACACACACACACACACACACACACACAAACACACACACACACTCACACACACACACAAACACACACAAACACACACACACACACACACACACACACACACACGACGACACATTCAAAGTGACGACTTACACATAGAGACGACACACACACAGAGACGACACAGAACAGAGACGACAAACACACAGAGACAACACACACACAGATACGAAACACACACAAAGCGACGACACAGGCACAGAGAGGACAAACACACAGAAACGACACACACACACAGAGACGACACACACACAGAGAGACAACAAACAGACATAGAGATGACAGACACACAGATACAAAACACCCACAGAGACGACACACACACACACAGAGTCCACTCACACACACACACCCACACACACACACACAGAGGACACACACACACACACGACAGACACAAACAGACCACTCACACACAGAGAGGACAAACATAGAGACAACACACACACACACACACACACACACACACAGAGACAGCATCCACACAGAGACGACACACACACAGAGACGACACACACACAGAGAAGACATACACATAGAGACGACACACACATACACAGACATTACAAACACACAGAGACGACACCCATAAAGAGACGACACACACACACACACACACACACACGACTGACACATAGAGACGACACACACACACACAGAGACGACACACACACAGATAGAGAGACGACACACACACACACACACAGAGAGAGACGACACACTCAAAGTGACGACTTACACATAGAGACGACACACAGAGAGATGACAAACACACAGAGACGAGACACATAGAGAGACGACACGCAAACAGAGACAACACACACACACACACAGAGACGAAACACACAAAGCGACGACACACGCACAGAGACGACACACACACAGAGACGACAAACACACAGAGACGACGCAGATAGAGAGACGACACACACACACAGAGACGACAACACATAGAGAGACGACACGCACACAGAGACAACACACACACAGAGTCCACTCAAACATAGAGACGACAAGAACACAGAAACGACACACACACACACACACACACACACACACACACACACACACATACACAGAGACGGCACACACACATAGAGACAACAAACACACAGAGACGACAACACAAAGAGAGACGACACCCACACAGAGACAACACACACACAGAGACGAAACACCCACAGAGAGTACACATGCACAGAGACTACACACACACACACACACAGAGTCCACTCAAACAGAGAGAGACAAACACACAGAGACGACAGACACAAAGAGACGAATCACTTGCCTTTCCTTGGCACCTTTCCAAACGAGCGGGATTCCCCACTGATTCCTACACATTGCAAAAAAGTGACCAGCATGAAAACTCCACGTTTTCAACCAGACTGGTTTTTGACACGACACACAAACAGAGTCATAGTGAGAGAGATATCCAAAAGTTGGGGTTAATCTAGGTTCACTTAGAGTGGCGCGCCACTCTAAGTGAACCTAGATTAACCCCAACTTTTGGATATCTCTCTCACTATGACTCTGTTTGTGTGTCGTGTCAAAAACCAGTCTGGTTGAAAACGTGGATTTTTCATGCTGGTCACTTTTTTGCAATGTGTAGGAATCAGTGGGGGTTCCCTGCTCGTTTGGAAAGGTGCCAAGGAAAGGCAAGTGAGTCGTCTCTTTGTGTCTGTAGTCTCTGTCTCTGTTTGAGTGGACTCTCTGTGTGTGTGTGTGTGTGTCGTCTCTGTGAATGTGTCATCTCTGTGGGTGTTTCGTATCTGTGTGTGTGTGTTGTCTCTGTGTGTGTGTCGTCTCTCTATGTGTGTCGTCTCTGTGTGTGTGTTGTCTCTCTGTGTGTGTGCCGTATCTGTGTATGTGTGTGTGTGTGTGTGTGTGTGTGTGTGTGTGTGTCGTGTCTATGTGCTTGTCGTCTCTATGTTTGAGTGGACTCTGTGTGTGTGTTGTCTCTGTGTGCGTGTCGTCTCTCTATGTGTTGTCGTCTCTGTGTGTGTGTGTCGTCTCTCTATCTGAGTCGTCTCTGTGTGTTTGTCGTCTCTGTGTGTGTGTGTCGTCTCTGTGCGTGTGTCGTCGCTTTGTGTGTTTCGTATCTGTGTGTGTGTGTGTGTTGTCTCTGTTTGCGTGTCGTCTCTCTATGTGTCTCGTCTCTGTGTGTTTGTCATCTCTCTGTGTGTCGTCTCTATGTGTAAGTCGTCACTTTGAGTGTGTCGTCTCTCTCTGTGTGTGTGTGTGTGTGTCGTCTCTCTATCTGTGTGTGTGTCGTCTCTGTGTGTGTGTGTGTCGTCTCTTTGTGTTAGTCGTGTGTGTGTGTGTGTGTGTGTGTCGTCTCTCTATGTGTGTCGTCTCTGTGTGTTTGTCGTCTCTGTGTGTGTGTGTGTCGTCTCTATGTGTAAGTCGTCACTGTGAGTGTGTCGTCTCTGTGTGTGTGTCGTCTCTGTGTGTATGTAGTATGTGTGTGTGTGTGTGTGTGTGTGTGTGTGTGTTGTCTCTCTTTTTTGTCCTCTCTGTGTGTGTTTCGTCTCTTTGTGTGTGTCGTCTCTGTGTGTTTGTCCTCTGTGTGTGTGTGTGTGTGTGTGTGTGTGTGTGTGTTGACTCTGTGTGTGTGTGTGTGTGTCGTCTCTGTGTATGTTTTGTATCTGTGTGTCTGTCCTCTCTATGTCTGTGTTGTCTCTTTGTGTGTGTGTCGTCTCTGTGTGTGTGTATCGTTTCTGTGTGTTTGTCCTCTCTGTGCGTGTGTCGTCGCTTTGTGTGTGTTTCGTATCTGTGTGTGTGTTGTCTCTGTGTGTTTGTCGTCTCTGTTGTGTGTCGTCTCTGTGTGTGTGTCGTCTCTGTGTGTATGTCGTCACTTTGAATGTGTCGTCTGTGTGTGTGTGTGTGTGTGTGTGTGTGTGTGTGTGTGTGTGTGTGTGTGTGTGTGTGTGTGTGTGTGTGTGTGTGTCATCTCTGTGTGGATGTTGTCTGTGTGTGTGTGTGTGTGTGTCAATTTTTAGAAAGCCATTTTGTTCAGCATAGTCGAAATATCTAATAACTATGTCAGACATGTGTGTGTGTGTGTTTGTGTGTGTGTGTGTGTGTGTGTGTGTGTGTGTGTGTGTTTGAATGCATTTAAGGTATAGTATGAATTTCTGTATTGTGTATCCAAGAGGTGACTTCAGGAAAGAGTTTGTTACTTGCTTAAAATAGAAATATTAAAAATAAAATTTTGGGTTTAATATTAAATTTTCTTTTTTCTTAATTTTTTCAACATATTTTTTTTTTTTTGAGAAAAAAAAAACAACAACGACAAATGTTTACAAAAAAATAGTACTTAGATTTAACTATTAAACAACCACAAACGATGGTCCCATGATATAGGATAGTTTTTAACATGTCTTATGGATTTATCCTGATCAGGTATGTTCTTAGGTATCCACTGTGCGAAGAACCTAACCTCGTCTTCAGGACGGTGATAGCCCCATTCAAATTTAGGACACGTAAACGCTTCTAGATTGAAAAGTGGACTCCTAGGGTCACACTTTTGAATTAAAACTTTATCTGTAGGTACAATGACCTTTACGTAGAGTGCTTCAACTCCGAAAAAGCTGCAAATTTCACTGACTTCCTCCTGGACATTTCTCAGTTCCTGACCAGTATTATTAAGTGGTGTAATCACTCTAGCATAGAATCCCAGTCTGTTTATATAACGTAATGTAGTACTCCACAAGCTTTTATCATACTCAAAGAGATTATAGTTCACTAACCAATGATAACAATCAATTTCTTCGAGATCCATAGACAATAATAAAAAAGCACATTCGAATAGAACACCGCAAGATGATTTTTTCAAACTGATAAATTCGGTGTCAAACAGTCCTATCATATTGAATTCTATTAATGTAGTTGTTAAGCAGAGAAATACTTCATCAAACTTTTATAAATTCGCTAAATGTTGAATTGAGTTATGACTATTGAGATGAGTCTTAAAAACATCTGAATTCAGTGTGGGGATGAGTCATAAAAACCTTGGAAGTCATTGCGAGGGGAGTTATTGAACTCTCGGTAACTGATAAATTCTGTGTCATACTGTCCTATCATCTTGGAAGCTATTAATGTAGTTGTTAAGTAGAAAAATACTTCATCCTCCTAGAATTATTTAAACTATACGCAATTAGGTTAAAAATGAATATATTTATTCATAGTTTAAACTAGCTACGGTGTATGAAAACAAAAACAGATAATTAAATATTCTAATTCATGATTTAAGGCACGTAAGGATAAATAGTAACCGAAAATCTAAAAAAAAAAACTATTAAACTTTTTTTACTTGTTAAACATTTAATAGCCTTTAATTTAAAAAACACAATGTTCAGAAACATTAAAAAAAAAAAAAAAAAAAAATATCTTTGGTCGCTGCAGCATTTTCGTGTTTTGGAATGATTAGCATAACCATATAACGGGGTATAACGATATCACAGGGTATTTCATTGCGTTTTTTAAAATACTAAAGCGTCTCACATCTCTACCATTATACAGAAGGGTATGTTTGTCCTTTTTCTGTGTTTTTAGAACTGTCCTTAACTGTTTTCTTGTTTCACTCGAATCGTTTTTAATGTGTAAAGGGATATTTTCACCATGTATTTTGGGAGCTTTGATCGATGATGTATCGTTCCATCTAGGTCGCTTTTCAGGGGGAGAGTAAATGCACTAATACACTTCATCCATAAAAAAAAAAAGAATAAAAATTTATTAAGGAAAAAATAACCCCACTTTTAAAGATAAAATTTACCTCTAAAGTTGATTCTGATGTTTGTAGCGCTCTATGTTTTAGTGCATTAGAAATATTCAAAAAAATTTTCCACTGAAAGTAAGGAGAAACACTAAAAACTTAAAATGAACCAAAATTATGACGTATATGAGGGGGGGGTTCCCTCCTCCTCAACACCTCGCCTTTCACGCTAAGTTCAAATTTTGTTCCAATTCTTTAAAAATGACCCCTGAATCAAAAAGGTCGCTTAATTAGAATAAATAGCTCTTTTGAAAGCAATAAACAAACTTTAGCCTAAAGAGTGAGGTATTGACGAAGGGGCGAATCCCCTCATATAGGTATTTTTTTCAAAAATAGGGGGCAATTGCTCCTTATATCTCATGGATTTTTTCGACCTGGGCTAAATAAATACTTGTAAGAGAGAAGAACTTTTTTCTCCGTCCATATCAACAATTAAAATGTTGGATGGCCCCCCTTTTTAGAGCCTCCCTCCTCCCCCCCCCCTCCCAACTTAAATTTAGTTTCTTCAAAAATGTTTTCAAAACTAAGAAAAGAAACTAGAGTATTTCACGTAAAAAAAAAAAATCTATCAAACGTTCCTGTCATTGATAAAACAGTTCAATTTATAAAAAAACGTGTCCTTTAAAGATCGAAAAAAGACACGCTGGTTTTTTAATACAGGTTTAATTAATTACGTAAATCTCTTGACAAAGAAAGAAATCGCTTGAGTTCTCTCGCAATAGCAAGCCACACCAGATTATACCCACTTAACCAGCCTATATTTGTATGTAATGCCATAATAAAAATTTTTAAATACTAAAAATTAAAATAAAAAATTAAATAAAAAATACAATTACAAATTTTAGAGACGTTTGAAATTTATTCATACGATTACTGGGGGGGGGGATTGCACTCCTCCCACCTCCCCAAAGCCCACTCCAAATAAATTAACGATATTGTTTGTGTTTAAAGGAGATGTTTTTTTCAATTATATTCTTAAAAAAGAGATATTTCTTTAAAGTAAAAAATAAAAATTTAGAGACAAAGAGCCTATACATATATTTAATTAAATAAAAAAAATTTTTAAATACGATAAAAGAAAAAAAAAAATACAGTTGTTTTTATTTTTTTAATATAATTTTTATTACTATTATTAATTTTGTGGATTTAACCCCCTCCCACCTACCCCACTCCCACAACAAATACATTAAATAAATTCGTTTTATTTAAATGATAATTATTTTTAAAATAAATTATTAAAAAATAGATATTTCTGTAAATTACAAAAGAAAAATTTAGAACCAAATACCCTATACCTTTTTGGAATGCCAAAATCAAAATTTTTTTTTTTATATATTTAGAAATGCATGATAAACACTCCGTAAATATCATTAATTTGGTTAATGAAAGAAAATTAAATAGATTAGAAAAAAATTTTAAGTTTTTACGTATAGCTAAGCTAACAATGTTATTTATTAAATAGGGTTATAAGGTAACAAATTTTATTTTTGAGGAAATGGGGGGGGGAGGGGGGTTGAATGCATTAAATTTCAGGAAGAGATTCTTCAACGCAGACTGGCCAGGAAATATTTTCAAAAAAACACCCCTAAAAAAACCACTGATCGTGATAAAAAAAAAAAATCGCAATTTAAAAAAAAAGGAAGCTTTTGTAAAAATTAATACATTAAAAGAATAAACATTTTATTCTAATCCCAATTTACCGATCGAAAGATAAGCACTTTTTTTTTTTTTTCAAAAAAAAAAAAAAAAAGACAGATTAAATTTATAAAAAAATAACCAAAATCAGGACGCAGGTAAGTTACTTTTTTAAAAAACAATAAATCAAAAAAAAAAAACTTAAATTTATAAAAAAAAAAAGCCACATAAATTTATATAAATTTAATCGTATTTAAAAAATAAGAAAATAAAAAATAAAAATTTTTTTATAATTACCAAATTAAAGAAAGAAAAGCTAAGAAATTTTTTTAAAAAAAAAATATAAAATAAAAATTGATCCATATAAAAAAAAAATAAAACATTAAATGCATAATGGCCTGTAATTATTTTCAAAAACATTCATAGAAAAAAAAAACCCACTGATATTTATAAAAAAGGAAACTTTTGTAACAATTAATACATTAAAAAATCAACATTTTATTTTAACCCCAAATTACCGATCGAAAAGCTAAGCACTTTTTTCAAAAAAAACATCTAAAAGACCACTTATCTAGATAAAAAATCACACCGTAAATTTCAACCTATAAGAGAATTAGAGGTTTTTTCAGCTCCTAAAAACAACAGGCTTCTAAGTGTATAAGTATCCCATAATTCTAGTGTAAGGAAAGAATTTCTTCCTTAACTTAATGACAATTTCTTTTTAATAATTCTAATATTTTTTACTCACCATAAAAAGGTTAGAATTATCCATTTTTTATATGTAATTATAAAAAATGTTATCTCTAATATAAACGATTCGAAACTTATGGATAATCAAATATGGAACCTTATTATATACAGAAAATAATAGGTGATTAAAAAAGAAGAGACACCGGTTTTTTTTGAACTAAAAAAAAAAAGACATTGAACTTTGAAAGTGCGTCGTTCCTTGAGTGTAAATACCTGTAGACCTGTTTGTACGCAAATGACCCTGGTAACCGTACAATGCATTGAAAGTATACATTCAAACTTACGCCTAAGGCATAGATATGTATGTAAGCTTTCAAGTAATTGTACGGTTACTACTTCCAGCATTTTCTAAAGTTAATTTCATATTTTTGCTTGGTCTTATAGTAATTCAAGATAAGCCAGTTTTCGTATAGCACGGATTTTTGTATAAGTCTAGTATAACGGGGATAAGCCCAATTTTCGGCGAAAAAAAAGTTTTATTATTCCTCCAATGTAGCAGCTGATTTTGCTGAATTTGGAAATGTAATAAAATATTTTTTTATAATCCTCAGTTTTTACGTAGTCATTTTTACATTTTTGGCAATTCGACTTTTTTAGTTCAGGCAATTTTTGTAAAATCAAACTCTTCTCATATTTGGAGTTTTTTATATTTTAAATGAGGGGCTAGGACCACCAGAAACGGATGTTCTATTTTTGGAAGTTAAAGATGTTAATAACTCTTCATTACTAACCAGAATAAGATTAGGATGGAAGACCAGGAAGCCCAAATTCGCATCCAGTAAGTAAGAAGACCAGGCGGGGGGGGGGGGGGGGCAGACACCAAAACAGCACGGGTGGTTGGGTGACAATGTAGGTGGTTTACGGCACCAAACTACGACTTTACCCCGAAGAGGACGAATTTGCAATCAAATATTTTAGGCTTCCCAGATGCAGAAGAAGTAATGACACACGGTGGCAGTATTCGATTCAACCAAGTTGATTCACTTTATTTGTAATGAAATTACGTTTGGTGATCTGTATTTGCGTGACAGCTATAAAAAGGGGGTGTGAGTCAATGTTTAGGTGGGGGTAGCTAAGATTCCTAAGAAAGTACATTTTAATGGACAAACTGCTTACTCTTCACGAGGCTTCATATAAATGTTGAGAGAGGAAGGGGGAGTACGAATTAATTAAAATGTTTCTCTATACAGCTAATATGTTTCATTTCCATATCTACCAGCACAGAGGTGAAAAAGGCAAAGCAGGTCTCAGCCCCACCAGGAAATTTCTGTGGGGTGGCAATTACTGCTTGAAACTTAGTTTTCAGCAATTTATGGTAATATCTTTCTTTTCAGTTATATGAAATACATCAATGCACTTAAAAAAATATATGTAATGTATTTATCGATAAGAAAATCCTACTGTAAACTTTCTGATGGCTTCAGTTACGTACAAGATCAAAACTCACAGAATTTCCATCCATACAAACAACAATAATCCTTTTCATCCAACCGAAATTCTTTAGTAGTATTATTAACAAGGACTTTTCACCTAAATTACTATTTATCACCAATTTTTTAAGTATATTCAAGACTGGGTATGATTTGGAAAACAATCAGAGATTAAATAAAAAAAGATCTTTTCAACTGAAAGCAAGGAATAAATTTGAAACCTATTTGAACAGATTGTTCTTTGTATGAAGGGGTCTGTCTCCTCCTTAGCTCCTTACTCTTTACTGTGAAGTTTCATTTATCTCCAAATTTTTAAAGAAAATTTGCAATTCGAAAAAAAATATTTCTCGAAGTACTAAAAAACTTTTTTTTTCATGAGCAAGATGTCGAAAAGGGGGCAGTCTCCCTTATATACAGAGTAATTTATTTTTGTTTTAAGTTTTAAACTTGCTCTTTACTTTAGTTGAACACCTTTTCTGTTTGTTAAATCATATTTCATGAAACTAAAGTTTTGTGAATACAATACTTTTGGCAACGCAGAAATAACGATCAACATTTGAACGATCTCTGTTTGGATTTTGGCGGGGAATCGAACAGTTCGTGGTAATGTACTCTAACTTAGTAATTGTGACCTGGCTCAATAGTAACCAAAACTCTAAACACGGAATTTTTCTACCGATAGAAATATCAAAAGAATTGGCTTATTATGGTGATTTCAAATATATTAATTCCATTAAGTTTAGTCTTGCCCATCAAAAGCTACGACCCTGAGAAAACTTGTTCGGAAAAAAGGGGGAAAGACCCCCTTGAAGTCATATAATGCTAATGAAAATAATGCCATCAGATTCAGCATATCAAAGAACCGTACTGTAGATGTTTCAAGCTCATATCTGCAAAAATACGGAATTTTGTAATTTTTACTAGAAGATATATAACGGATGCGTGTTTATTTGTTTTTTTTCTCAGGGGTGATCGTATCGACCCAGTTTTTTCGGTCTTACCGAAATTTCACTCTTACAACAGAAATTGCAAGTTTTTTCTGAACACTAAGAAATTTTCTCTTCGAAGTAACATCTTTTTCTTATTAATAATAACAAACATTTACTTAATACTATCAAATGTCTCTAGGAATTAACAAGTTTGTTTTTCTTAAAAGAAACAATTTTTTTCTAATAGCAGCAAGTTTTTAGACAAAGATGACAAATTTCTCTTAGAAGTAACAATTTTTTTGTTTATGATAACAAATTTTCTCTTCGAAGTAATAACTTTTTCCTTAAAACTAACAAACTGTTACATAAAACTTGTCGTTATTAGAATTATTAAAAATGTCTACTATTAAGAAAAAAACCGCAACTTCCAAGAGAAATTTGATAGTATTATATAAATGTTTGTTATTATTAAGGAAATAGTTATTTTTTACAGAAGATTTGTTGATATTAAGAAAAACTTGCTACTTCTAGTTGAAAATTTGTTAACGTAGGCGAGAAAATTATTAATTCTAAGAGAAATTTTTTATCCTTGACGGAAAACGTGGTGCTATTAGAAAAATCTGTTTCTATTAAGAAACAAACCTTTTACTTCCATGAGAAATTTGATATTGTTAAGTAAAAGTTTGTTAGTATTAAGGAAAAAGTTATTACTTCGAAGAGAAAATTTGTTAGTGTTAAGAAAAACTTGCTACTTCAGACAGAAAACTTGGTATCATAAACAAAAAAAACAAAAAAATAATTGTTATATTTGACAGAAAACTTGCTACTTCTAACAGAAAACTTGTTATTACTGACCAAAAAATTTTACTTCAAAGAGAAATTTGTTATCTTTAATGGAAAACTTGGTGCTATTAGAAAACAATTGTTACTGTCAAGAAAAAACCTGTTGCTTCTAAGAGAAATTTGACAGTGTTAAGTAAATCTTTGTTAGTATTAAGGGAAAAGTTGTTACATTGAAGATAAAATTTGTTAGTATTAAGAAAACCTTTCTACTTCTGACAGAAAACTTGTTATCATAAACAAAAGTAAATTGTTACTTCAAAGAAAAATTTGTCATCTTTAACAGAAAACTTGTTGCTATTAGAAAAAATTTGTTGCTATTAATAAAAAAATCCTGTTACTTCCTAGAGACATTTGATAGTATTAAGTAAATGTTTGTTAGTATCAAGGAAAAAGTTTTTACATCGAAGGGAAAATTTTATAGTGTTAAGAAAAACTTGCCAGTTCTAGCAGAAAACAGATCAAAAATTTGTTGCTATTAAGAAAATAACTTGTTACTTCCGAGAGAAATTTAATAGTATTGAGAAAAACCTAAGTTAGTAATAAGGAAAGAGCTGTTGCTTCGAAGAAAAAATTTGTTAGTGATAATAATACCTGCCAGTTTTAGCAGAAAACATATAAAAAATTGCTACTATTAAGAAGAAACTTGTTACTTCCGAGAAAATTGATAGTATTGAGTAAAACCTATATTAGCATTAAGGAAAGATTTGCTGCTTCTGAGGAAATCAAGTCCCGTTGTTCAAAACAATACAGTGTTTAATTTATATTTATAAGCTTATTTTTGAAGTGAAAAGGTTGAAAATATCCTAGGGATGATGTGGGGGGTTTTTCATATGGATTGATGGCGTTCAGTGTCTTGGTGGTGTGGGAGTGTTTGTGTGCGTTTGTGTGTGTGTGTTTGTGTGTGTGTGTGTGTATATGTGTGCGTTTGTGTCTGTGTATGTGTGTGTGTGTCTTTGTGTGTGTCTGTGTGTGTGTGTGTGTGTAAGCGTGTTTGTCTGTTTTTTTTCTGTATGTGTGCCTGTGTGTGTGCTTGTGCGTGTGTGTGTGTATGTGCGTTTGTGTTTGTCTGTGTATGTGTGTAATTGTGTGTTTCAAACGTTAGAAGATAGAAGACATTTACAATGATGATGACGGGTGTCGTAGGGGTGCTAGAAAGTAGTTATAGTGTGGTACTGTTGCGAGAATTGCTTGGAGTATCACGCTCTACGCTGAATCTGTTTTTCAACTGAAAGTAAGGAGTAACATCAAAACTTAAAACGAACAGATTTATTAAGCATATGAATAGGTTCACCCCTACTCAATACCTCGCTCTTTAAGCCTAAGATTTTTAAATACTTTCATAAGAGCTATTTGTTCTAATTAACGGCCTTTGTGTTTAAGGGGTAATTTTTAAAGAATTGGAATAACATTCAAACTTTAGCGTAAAGAACGAGGTATTGACAAGAGAGCGAACCCCCTAATATATTTATTGAAAATATATGGATATAGAAGTTCGTTGCGTAAGTTAATTCGTAAGTAACGTATATTTATTACTAATAAAACGTTCGTAAATAAAATTAAACAACTTTTCGAGAAATCTATTTAACCGAATAAACGTAAAATTAATATACAATTTTTTTAATTATTCATGTACGGTGAGCCAAAATCAAAACTTCCATTAATTAAAAAACCTTTAAAAATTAAATAAAAAACAATTTTTTTTAACTGAAAGTAAGGAGCAACATTAAAACTCAAAATGAACAGAAATTATTACGTATTTGAAAGGGGTTGTCTCCTCCTCAACACCTCGCTCTTTACACTAGAGTTTTTTATTGTTTAATAAAATTGATTTTGTGAGAAAGAGCCTAACTTTAGCGTAAAGAGCGAGGAGGCGTTGAAGAGGGGACAGCCCCTTTCATATACGGAGTAATTTCTGTTCGTTTAAGTTCGTTTCTGTTCTGTTCATTTTTAAGTAATTTCTGTTCGTTACTACTAATATGTTTCATTCCCATATCTACCAGCACAGAGGTGAAAAAGACAAAGCAGGTCTCAGCCCCACCAGGAAATTTCTGTGGGGTGGCAATTACTGCTTGGAACTTAGTTTTCAGCAATTTTCAATGGTAATATCTTTCTTTTCAGTTATATGAAATACATCAATGCACTTAAAAAAATATATGTAATGTATTTATCGATAAGAAAATCCTACTGTAAACGTTCTGATGGCTTCAGTTACGTACAAAATCAAAGGTCCCACAGAATTTCCATCCTTACAAACAACAATAAACCTTTTCATTCAACCGAAATTCTTTAGAAGTAATATTAACAAGGACTTTTGACTAAAATTACTATTCATCGCCAATTTTTTAAGCATATTCAAATTTTATCCGAAATTGAAATTGAAAATTTAAACGTAGGATGGTACTAATCAACGTACAGCTATTTATTTACACATTTTAAAAGCAACTGACCAGGGATTTAAGGAACTGTTACCTTAAATTATATCTTGGTTAGGCCTGGGCATGATTTGGAAAACAATCAGAGATTAAACATAAAAAAAGAGCTTTTCAACTGAAAGCAAGGAATAAATTTGAAACCTATTTGAAGAGATTATTCTTTGTATGAAGGGGTCTGTCTCCTCCTTAGCTCCTTACTCTTTACTGTGAAGTTTTGCTTATCTCCAAATTTTTTAAGAAAATTTGCAATTGGAAAAAAGTATTTTTCGAAGCACTAAAAAACTTTTTTTTTCATGAGCAAGATGTCGAAAAGGGGGCGGTCCCCCATACAGAGTAATTTATTTTTTGTTTTAAGTTTTAAACTTGTCTTTACTTTAGTTGAAAACCTTTTCTGTTTGTTAAATCATATTTCATGAAACTAAAGTTTTGTGAATACAATACTTTTGGCAACGCAGAAATAACGATCAACATTTGAACGATCTCTGTTTGGATTTTGGCGGGGAATCGAACAGTTCGTGGTAATGTACTCTAACTTAGTAATTGTGACCTGGCTCAATAGTAACCAAAACTCTAAACACGGAATTTTTCTACCGATAGAAATATCAAAAGAATTGGCTTATTATGGTGATTCCAAATATATTAATTCCATTAAGTTTAGTCTTGCCCATCAAAAGCTGAGAGAGTGAGAAAACTTGTTCGGAAAAAAGGGGGAAAGACCCCCTTGAAGTCATATAATGCTAATGAAAATAATGCCATCAGATTCAGCATATCAAAGAACCGTACTGTAGATGTTTCAAGCTCATATCTGCAAAAATACAGAATTTTGTAATTTTTACTAGAAGATAAATCAGGGATGCGTGTTTATTTGTTTTTTTTTCAGGGGTGATTGTATCGACCCAGTTTTTTCTTTCTTACCGAAATTTCGCTCTTACAACAGAAATTGCAAGTTTTTTTCTGAACACTAAGAAATTTTCTCTTCGAAGTAACATCTTTTTCTTATTAATAATAACAAACATTTACTTAATACTATCAAATGTCTCTAGGAATCAACAAGTTTGTTTTTCTTAAAAAAAAACATTTTTTTTTCTAATAGCAGCAAGTTTTCCTACAAAGATGACAAATTTCTCTTAGAAGTAACAATTTTTTTGTTTATGATAACAAGTTGTCTGTCAGAAATAGAAAGTTTTTCTTATCACCAACAAATTTTCTCTTCGAAGTAATAACTTTTTCCTTAAAACTAACAAACTTTTACATAAAACTTGTCGTTACTAGAATTATTTAAAAATGTCTACTATTAAGAAAAAACCCGTTACTTCCAAGAGAAATTTGATAGTATTAAGTAAATGTTTGTTAGTATTAAGGAAAAAAGTTGTTACTTCGAAGAGAAAATTTGTTAGTGTTAAGAAAAACTTGCTACTTCAAGTTGAAAATTTGTTAACGTAGACGAGAAAATTATTAATTCTAAGAGAAATTTTTTATCCTTGACGGAAAACGTGGTGCTATTAGAAAAATCTGTTTCTATTAAGAAACAAACCTTTTAATTCCAAGAGAAATTTGATAATACTAAGTAAAAGTTTGTTAGTATTAAGGAAAAGGTTGTTACTTCGAAAAGAAGATTTGTTAGTGTTAAGAAAAACTTGCTACTTCCAACAGAAAACTTGGTATCATAAACAAAAAAAATGTTACTTAAAAAAATTTTTATATTTGACGGAAAACTTGCTAAGTCTTACAGAAAACTTGTTATCACTGACCAAAAAATTTTACTTCTAAGAGAAATTTGTTATCTTTGACGGAAAACTTGGTGCTATTAGAAAACAATTCTTACTATTAAGAAAAACCTATTACTTCTAAGAGAAATTTGACAGTGTTAAGTAAATGTTTGTTAGTATTAAGGAAAGAGTTGTTACATCGATGATAAAATTTGTTAGTATTAAGAAAAACTTTCTACTTCTGACAGAAAACTTGTTATCATAAACAAATAAATTGTTACTTCAAAGGAAAATTTGTCATCTTTAACAGAAAACTTGCTGCTATTAGAAATAATTTTTTGCTATTAATAAAAAATCCTGTTACTTCCTAAAGACATTTGATAGTATTAAGTAAATGTTTGTTAGTATCAAGGAAAAAAGTTTTTACATCGAAGGGAAAATTTTACAGTGTTAAGAAAAACTTGCCAGTTCTAGCAGAAAACAGATCAAAAATTTGTTGCTATTAAGAAAATAACTTGTTACTTCTGAGAGAAATTTTATAGTATTGAGAAAAACCTATGTTAGTTATAAGGAAAGAGCTGTTGCTTCGAAGAAAAAATTTGTTAGTGTTAATAATACCTGCCAGTTTTAGCAGAAAACATATAAAAATTTGCTACTATTAAGAAGAAACTTGTTACTTCCGAGAAAAATTTGATAGTATTGAGTAAAACCTATGTTAGCATTAAGGAAAGATTTGCTGCTTCTGAGGAAATCAAGTCCCGTTGTTCAAAAAAATATAGTGTTTAATTTAGATTCATAAGCTTATTTTTGAGTGAAAAGGTTGAAAATATCCTAGGGATGATGTGGGGGGTTTTTCATATGGATTGATGGCGTTCTGTGTCTTGGTGGTGTGGGAGTGTTTGTGTCCGTTTGTGTGTGTGTGTGTGTGTGTGTGTGTGTATAGTGTGTGTTTGTGTGTGTGTATGTGTGTGTTTGTGTTCGTGTTTCTGTTTGTGTTTGTGTGTGTTTGTGTGTGTGTGTAAGCGTGTTTTTCTGTTTTTTTCTGTATGTGTGCCTGTGTGTGTGCTTGTGCGTGTGTGTGTGTGTGTATGTGCGTTTGTGTTTGTCTGTGTATGTGTGTAATTGTGTGTTTCAAACGTTTGAAGACATTTACAATGATGATGACGAATGTCATAGGAGTGCTAGAGAGTAATTATAGTGTGATAGTGTTGCGCAAATTGCTTGGTGTATCACGCTCTAGCAAAGAAATGAGCGACTTCTCGGTGTTCAAGTAAATAAAACTGTTTAATTTAGATTCACTAGTCTTTTTTTCGGTGATAAAAGGTTGAAGATTTCCTAGGGGTGTTGAAGGGGGTTACCACGTGGATTACAGAGGGGGTTGGTGTGTAATGTCACGGTGGTGTTAGTGTGTTTATCTGGCTATTATGAATGGCTTGGTTTGCGAAAACTTGAATGACTGGGTCGAAGCATAAATTTTAACAAGAAATGTCTGAAAAGTGTTAAGGGAGATAGAGCGATGTCAGAGGGAGGCCACAGAGCAGTAATAGTGTAGCATTGTGGGATGAATTGCTTGGACTTTCAAACTCTAGCAAAGAAATGGCGACATCTCTGTTTTTAAGTAAAAAACCTGTTTAATTTAGGTTCACTAGCTTTTTTCGCTGGAAAACGATTGAAAATTTCCAAGGGGTGATTAAGGCTAGTGCCAAGTAGATGATGGAGGAGTGGGGGGGGCTGGTGTGTAATGTCACGGCTTTGTGGAGTATTTTGGAGCCTATTATGACAGGACTGGCTTGCGAAAACCAGGAATCAATGGTTGAAGCATAATTTTTAACAAGAAATATCTGAAAGATGTTTTGGGGGAGATGGGGCAATATCAGAAGGGTGCTACAGAGCAGTATAAGTGTGGTGTTGTGGGGTGAATTGCTTGGAGTATCACGCTCAAGCAAAGAAATGGGCGACATCTCGGTGTTCAAGTAAATGACACTGTTTAATTTAGATTCACTAGCCTTTTCACTGGAAAACGATTGAAAATGTTCTAGGGGTGAAGAGGGGTGATTACATGTGGATTATGGAGGGGTGGAGTGGGGAGGGGGTTGCTGTGTAATTTCACAGCGGTGTGGAGTGTTTTAGAGGCTATTATGATAGGTTTGTCTTGCGAAAACCACGAAACAATGTTTGAAGTATAATTTTAACAAGAAATATCTGAAAGATCTCCTGGAGGATATGGGGGCGATGTCGGAGGGGTGCTACAGAGCATTAATAGAAATAGGTCTATTATTACTCTATTAATAGTAACAGCGTAATAGGTCTCCGAAATTATCTAAGTAATAGTGTGGCGTTATTGCATGCGTTGCCTTGGACTAGTACACTCTAGAGCTTAAAGATAAGGCGAGAGGCCTTAATTGAACTTTTCGGTAGAGGGGGACTGAAATTTAATATCCCTGTCTAAGAAACGATGCATTTCGTTAAAAGTCTTTCAAAAATACCTCTTAATATGGTTTAAATGTACCACTAATATTAGCTCGCTCTCTCAAAATTATTGTTAGGGGATGAGGGGGGGGGGGAGGGCAGCCGTGTATTGTCAGGATATTGTGAAATATTCATAATTTCAACTCAATGCAAACGGGGTATTTTCCTTAAAAGTTCTTAATAGGGCATAAATTTGCAACTAATACCAACAATATACCTCTGGTATTGCATGCTAGGATGTGCTTTTCTATAATAGATGGCTCTTTTGCATATATTGGGCTACGATAAACCTATTTTCATGTTTTATTATGTTTTGTCCTTATTTTTAACTGCTTGTTTCTATATTTTTAGTATTGCTGTAAGTTGGTTTTTATTAATAAAACTTTTATTTACAAACTCTGTGTTTTCAAGATGTATTGCTTAGGACGAGAAAGGAGTTTACACAATTTAAGCACCCTTTAGTCTGTATCGCTATGAATATCTTGAGTGCAATTGTCTCCGAGAGCTTGCCAAATTTTGACATTAACACACCGTTCTAGTTTGTGCCAAAAATGGGGAATCTCAGGTGTTGCGCAATAGGTTAATTTTAAAATATAATGATTAGGACAAAATGTTCGGAATGGCTTGTTAGTCCTCTCTGTTAGGCTACAAATCCTTTGGAGGAAAATTGATCTTTCAAGTCCTGTCGGGGTCAAGAACTAAAGAAAAAAAAGAAACGACTAAAGAAAAAAAAAGCATTGAATGTTTCGGCCGAAAAATAATATGCAAAAAAGGGTATTATCTAACAGTGATGTATGCCGACATTGCGTAAGATGCACTGGCCTTACATAAAGTGTATGCCGCGATTAAGTTAAAGAAAGAAAAAAGCTTTGAGCGTTCTGGCGAAAATTGAAAATGTCAAAGAGGTATTACGTGACAGTGGTAGCTGCGCTGTCATCACATAAGGTATGTGCTGTCGTTACATTACATTCGGGGGTTTCCCCATTTGTTCATGCTGCAGGGTTACATAAAATTGCGTCAAGCATAATACACGTGACTGTTTGAAATGGGGTGTGTTGTGACGTCATTGGAGTACAGAGGGGTGTGTCATGGGAGTCTTGCCAACTATGTTCCCTTTAATTGAACTAGAGACCGTGTTACACAGGTATGACGGTTTGAGGGGCTTGTAGCCCCACTTATCTAATGTGCCAAAAAATGGCGGTGGCTAAGGGGAAATATTGGACATGAGTAGTATGTACATATGGAATTCTATGGAAACTCTACGCCTTTTAAAGGAGATTCAAAGCTCCCTCACATGGCCTTATACTATGTTCTATCTTGTGCTAGTTAGGACCTTGCATAATATGTTATGAAGGACAAGTTTTTCTGACATAATTTACGTAGACTAGATTTCTACTTCATGATATGCATGTCTTTTAGGGTAAATCCGTGTCAGAAAACCGGCGCGTCTTGTTTAGCTGCCAATATATTCAATTATTTTTTTTTCGTATATATTCAAGTTTCAGATTAGGATTTTCTACAGTTTGAATAGTTCATTCATTCTACCAGTATCAATATTTTTGCAATCATTTACATAGATATGGAATATTCTAAGCAAGTTCTGGTGAGTAAAAGTTTCTCATTATTATAATAAAAAGAAATCTATTTTTTTGTCTCGCCATTAAGTTAAGGAAGAATTTCCTTACTTACGCTTTTTTTTCACCGTGCTGTTAGCTCTTTTAAAAACTTACTTCTTTTAAATATTAAACAGTCCATAAGCGTATAGGGTGAGATATAGGCTAGAGGACGAACTCTTTATATACTCAATAATTTCTAGTTTAGGCTATATCCAAGAGTCTTTTTCTTCGTTTTTCTGTGATTTTAAGTATTTCGTAATTTAGGTATATAAGTTTTGAAAGCTTTGCATATAAAAAAAATATATAATTGTCAACTTTTTGTGTTTGATACTATGGAATTGAAGGTCCAATGCCCTCCGTTAATAGTCTGAATAAGTAAGAATTGAGCTAGCTAATTAAATTTTGTCATTTTTTTATTTCAAATTTCGGGGGTTTAGTACCGTGATATTCGTAATTTAGGAATATGAGTTTTAAAAACTTTGCATATATAAAAAAATATATAACTGTCAACTTTTCGTGTTTGATACTATGGAATTGTGAGTTATAGGCTAGAGGACGAACCCTTTATATACTCAATAATTTTTAGTTTAGGCTATGTCCAGGAGTCTTTTTCTTCCTTTTTCTGTGATTTTAAGTATTTCTTAATTTAGGTATATAAGTTTTAAAAGCTTTACATAAAAAAATTGTTTTACTAGTAAATTCAAATTTCAGAGGGACTTAGCCTCCCCTTCCCTCCAAACTCAAAATTTTCCAAAATTTTACTTTAAAAGCTTTTCTTTTTAAATATTTCTAAAGTGCTAAGACATAGAGTGCTACAAACACTAGAATAAACTTTAGAGGGCAATTTATCTGTAAAAGAGGTTTTATTATTTCATTACTAAATTTTTCTTCTTTCTTAAGAATGTTGAGGTGGATTCATGCCATTACCCTCCCTCCGAAAAGAGACCAAGATGGGATGCTATCACATCGATGCAAGCTGCAAGACCATCAGTCATCAGATATGCTAGTTCCAATACAAGTTCGATGGACCAGCCAGGAGCCTCTCAAGCCAGTGTCAGCTCTGCGCAAACCTTTATGCAACCTGGCAGAAAATTCAAGAGAGAATGGATGGATTCTCATAATGCATCAATCTTTTTCAATCAAGATCGGGAGGACAATCCTCTCCATGCTTTGCCAGGGACTTCAGATGTACAAGCGCAGTCAGAATTTGTAAATGTATATATTTTTTTTTCTTCTCCGTATTTTTAAAAATAAGGCAAATTTTCTCAAGCGCGTAACTTTTGACGAGTAAAACTTAAGTTTGTTTCTAAGCTATTCTATAATAATCCTATTTCATTTTCTTTCATTAGCATTAACCAAATTAGCAGTATATAAAAGAGTGGTTATAACACCGAAGTAGCAAATAGCTTATCATACTTTTCTATATATTTTATAAAAAGCTTACCTGTAATTTCTCTTTTAAGCAAGATGTTTTCTAATGCAAACATCCAATTATTTCATTAAACAAACTCTATATATAAACAAATCAGTATTTCACAGTTGACGATTGAACAAACATTCTTAAACTGGGATGTGTTTTGCACTTAGCTTTTGTGCGTATTTTAGTTCTTTATCAAAATAACCCATCAGGAAGGCTGAATGTTAATCCGACAGGTAAATTTTGAATTTCAATCGCTCGTTACAAAGTGGGGTTTCAAATAACCGGATGTTTTTATCTTAGATGAAGAGATATTCACGCGAGAAAAAAGGATTCTTAATAATTTAAAATGTGACAACGCAGTGTTATCAAAAACACTATTTGGGCGAAAACCGTCTTAGACATTTTAGGCAATTATTTCGGCGAAACAGTTAGAGACATTTTAAAAGATGATTTTAGAATATGTTTTTGAAAAGGATTTGAGGCTGAAACTCTAGGGTCGTTATAATACACAAGTTCTATTTGAACAGTGTTGTGAAGTCCTCTACCCCAACTCGAAAGGGCTCCGATCCTCCTACCCCGAAGGAAGCTCCCAATCCCCAAAAGTCCTCCCCGGGGCTCTAAAAAGAATCATTCAGCTCTCATTCAGGTAAACATACAACTAAAACGAACAAGATTTTTTTTCAACTTTATGAAATAATGCTTATTTCACATAGAAAATAAAATCTTTTTTCTACAGATTAATGAAATAGCGCCACTATTGGATGATGAAACATCAGAATTTACAGGACCAATTCTGTCACCGCCAATGGAGTTCAGAGACGAACCTACATTAGTTGTAGATAATATGAAATGGCAAGGGGGTTTTCTTAACGATGTTTTTGGGAACATAGCTAGCCTAGACGATTTAACATGTGAAATTGATATGATAAAGGATCCGGACTGGGTAGATAGATTTATGCATGAACATTTGGTGGTGTTACTAGTGCAACTGAACCGGGTCCTCGTAAAGAAATTACGTCGCAGGACAATACAGGCTGGCTTGATCGATTGTCCCCAAACACCTTGGAATATGTGCTAGGAGACCTCATGCTATCTTCAACCATTGCAGTTGAACAGACTGGGAGTATTGAAAATTCTATGTCACTCCCCACCATTTCGCTTAATGATACAGCAATGCAAATTGTTGGACCTAATTTTTCCGGGGACACTTTTAACGATAGTTTTACTATTAGCGAATTGGATCCTGTACAAATAGGTGCAGGACATGAAAAAAGTGACACGTCCTAGGAATTACGTGAATTTTCTTTGTTAGAATCTGCTCTAAGTCACTTACAAACATATTGGGTAGATTTAACCCTCTCGAGGAAAACGCAGTTGACGGGAGCATTATTTAAATTGACAAAGTGAAAGTTCTCCATAGCTATATCGACAAAATTCGAGCGAAAATCGAGGTTAAGATTCAGAATTGGGGGGGAGTCAAGAGGGAGTTAAAGCATCAGTGAACCAGAAAGTTTATTTACAAAAGGGAACATCCGGGGATATTTTTTATTTTCATTTTTCAACTGGCAACCAGACTTTTTACCCTGGTCTAAATGAATTTGAAGACAACTTTTTCAACTGGGTGAACAAATTAATATCACCTTTGGACAGGTTTAATGAGAGGGGAAGTGGGTCCACCATTTTATACATTGAACACATGGATCTGAATCTTATTACATTTAAAAAAACACTTTATTTTAAGGGGGGCAGGGGCTGCTCGACGAATAAAATACCACCCAGATCTGTCAGCTACCAAAGGGGTTCAGGGTTTCAGTTTTGACACGGGGCTGCAATGCTTTAAATATGCATTTTTAGCAGCAGCCCATAAAACATTAAAAGATGATTCAACAATGAAAAATCTCGACAAACTTGCTCGTAACGGTGGAAAAAATTTCCCTAAAGTAAATTTTGACTGTTTAGAGGGAAAGTATCCGGTGTCCTTGAAAGAAATAAGCATATTTTAAAATGCAAATGAAAATCTTGGGGTGGGGGTGGTTATTCTCCAGTATGACACGGAATTTGTAGATGGGGGAAAAAAACCAAATGAAAAAGGGGTTTTGTATTCAGTGAGGACACCGTTAGTAGATAATGTTAAAAATTGGGTTTGGGTTATTTACGAGCCTCCCAAAGATGTAAATTCCAATGGTCATTTTTTCCCTGTTACAGCAATAAGTCAACTCCTATCCCAAGGCACGAAGAAAGGAGAATGTCTCTATTGTCCCATGTGCCTTTCCTCATTTAGATCTGAGCAAACATTCTCAGATCACATGAGCAATTGCAAAACTCATGGCAATCGAAGAGTTGAAATGCCGGCAGAAGGCAAAGACACTTTACAATTTAAAAATTTTCAAAATTCCCTGCTACAAGTTGATAAAGTGTGTTTGGATTGTGAAACAAGACTGGTTGAGGTATCAGACCCATCAAGGCCAAATATAGTCAAGGAACACAAACTAGTTGCGTGTTCCTATGCGCACGCCCGTCGCGATTCCAACAATAAAATGCAATTGGAAGAGTTCTTTTTGGCTATGGATGAGGAGGGTAGCATGGAAAAGTTATTGGTATCTTTAATAAAAACAGCAAACGGCGCAATTTCAAGATTACGTCACATCAACTACCCAATGACATTGTCAGATAAAGAGCAACTGGCACTAGAAAAGCGGACAATTTGCTGCGTTGGTAGGGATGCTCTTGCCTCAAAAGTCGCGGTGCAGGATCATGACCACCTTATTGATCCCAATTCAACAGGAAAAAGTAACTTTCGGGGGTGGGCTCACAACTCATGCAGTTTAAAAATTAAACAGCAACGTTTTCTTCCTGTTTTTATACATAACTCTAACTATGATCTGAAGTATGTGCTACAAGCATTGGCGCATCTTCAAGGAGATAGAACATTGAATAATGTATGTGTGATGGACAGCGTTTCCTACAAAATCATACCTAAATCATCGGAAAAGTCGCTGGGTTTGGAATTTATGTGGAAATTTGTTGAAGCCGAAGTTGAGTGCACGAACAAAATTTGCTTTTTAGATTCCTACAGTTTTTCCCCAAATCGTTGAGCAAATTAATTCAAGTGCAGAAAACCGATGACGGTTGCAATGCTTTCCCCCTTCTCAACCAATAATTTCCAAATGGTTTATATGATTTATTAACGATCAACAGTATACATCCTTAGGATTATTATTATTCCATGTTGAGATTTGCAGAGGAAACTATTCCTTCGATTGAATTGTGTTACGACAGTCTTTACGACCGTAGGTGCACCCCCGAGAAATACAGTTTTGCTAAAAAAGTTTGGGCAGAGAGAGGGTGTAAAAATGGATTTGACTACTGCAAGCTGTATTTGTCGAGTGACGTGTTAACTCTGTTAGACATTAAGTGTAAAAATACGAATAAAATCTATGGAGAGTTTAATCTTGATTTGGGCTATAATATTTCATCGTCTCATCTAGTGATGGACCTCATCCTAAAAATTAGTGGGGAAAAAATTGGGCTAATCACAGACATTGATCAGTATCTGTTCATCGAAAGGTCAATGAGGGGTGGTTTTGTTTTTCACAGGGATCGTATCTTGGAAACTGATCCAACAGGAGAGAAGACGGGGAAAAAAATCGGATGCAGTTTTCCTTGATATGAATTCTCTCTACCCCTCGGCCATGTCCCATTATGCGCTACCTTGCGGTGACTATAAATGGCTCAATGACCCTCAAGATCGCCATTTCCCCAACATTGAAAGTGTTGAGGAGAATGGGCCGGTTGGATGGTTTTTTGAAATTGATGGGGAGATACCATTCGAGCTTCACGATTCAGTAAATGATTTTGTTTTCCCATACCTCAATAGACCTGTGACTAAGGACCCTTTGAGCCCTCGCAATAGGCGTTAGACAACACCCAGACTGGTTTTTTAGACAACATCCATATTTGGGGACCAATCAGAGACAGCGAAGATTGCTCAATATGCGATAACTTGATTGGTGATTGGTTACACACTGCGACGGCGCGTACATAGTGAGAGAGACATGCAAAGTCGACATAGCTTTATTTCATTTTTTAAGGTTATTTTAGACGAGGTTACGTGCGCGCACGTAAACAAGGTAACAGCATAAAGCAGGTAACGGCGCGTCAGCTAAACAAGACGCGCCGGTTTTCTGACACAGATTTACCCAAAAAGACATGTATATCATGAGGTAGAAATCTAGTCTACGTAAATTATGTCAGAAAAACTTGTCCTTCATAACATATTATGCAAGGTCCTAACTAGCACAAGATGGAACATAGTATAATACCATGTGAGGGAGCTCTGAATCTCTTTGAAAAGGTGTAGAGCTTCCATAGAATTCCATATGTACATACTACTGACATGTTACATAACGGCCGTCTAAGGTTTTAAATAGAAAAACATCGTGGATGAGTCTACCACCTGGGAAGCATGTTTAGAGAAGACTTCTTATAAAATGGGCGTCTTAGGTTTTTAATAGAAAAATATCGCGGGGGAGCCTACCACCTGTGGAGCGAGTTTAGACAAAAATTTCCTTCAAAATGTCCGTCTAATATTTTCTATAGAAAAAATATCATGGGGGAGTGTACCACCTGGGCAGCATGTTTAGACAAGGTTTCTTACAAAACAGCTGTCTAAGGTTATTAATAGAAAAACATTGTGGGGAAAAAGAAACAGGGATGGCAGCGGCTAATAACCCCATTTATTGTCAAAGATATCCATACCCACAATCTTGTCAAAAACCAACAATCAACAACCAACAAACATCAACGTAAACATCAACCATCAATCACATCTAACAAAAATGACTGACAACCATCAAACATAACCACCAGCCATATCCAACAAACATAACTAACAAACATAGGCAACAATCATATCCAAAACCTACAAACATAACCAACAACCAACGAACATAACCAACATACAACTATCGAACCAAAAATCAATAAAATAAACAACAAATAAAACTAACAATCATATCCAAAACCAACAATCAACAAATATCAAACATAACCAAAAAACATAACCAATAACCAACAAACATAACCAACAGCCAACAAACATAACCAACAAACCAGCAACCAACAAGCATAACCAACAACATAACCATAAACCAACAATCACATCCAACAACCATAACCAACAACCAACAAACATAACTAACACAAAACAATCAACAACCAACAAACATCAACATAACCATCATCCATCAATCACATACAATAAACATGACCAACAACTAACAAACGTAACAAACAGCCATAACCAACAAACATAACCAAGAACCAGCAAACATAACTAACAACTAACAATCTTAACTAACAACCAACAATACCATCCAATGATGATTTCCCTATGGCTGCCATGACGTCAGAGGGCTGCCGTTGAAATACCATGCTAATTTCCCTATGGCTGCCGTGACATCAGAGGGCATGCCACAGAAATCCTATGGGAAAAGGGAGGGCATGTCACAGAAATCCGGGGAAGGCATGCCTTAGAAAGCAGCGATGGGATACTACTGATGTTGACTAGGGGGGGGCCTTATATACATAATAAAAATATACGAATATAGAAACTTCGTTACCTAAGTTAATTCGTAAGTTATGTCAGATCAAAATTTCGAGAAAGCCATTTAGCTAAAAAAAAGTAAAAATTAATATGCAAATTTCGTTTTAATTACTTATGTAGGTTGAGCCAAAATCGAAGCTGCATTAATTAAAAAACGTTCAGAAATTAAATTAAAAAAACAAATTCTTTTTATATGAAAGTAAGGAGCGACATTAAAACTTAAAACGAGCAGAAATTATTCAGTATATGAAAGGGGCTGTCCCCTCCTCAACCCCTCGCTCTTTACGCTAAAGTTTTTTATTGTTTTAAAAAATAGAGTTGTGAGAAACAGTCAAACCTTAGCGTAAAGAGCGAGGCGTTGAGGATGGGACTGCTTCTTTCATATACGTAATAATTCCTGTTTATTTTAAGTTTTAGTTTCACTCCTTACTTTCAGTTAAAAAAACTTATTTTTTTATTTAATCCTTTTAAGCACCCAGTCACCATTTATTTGTAGCTTATTTCTTTTCTGATTTCTTACCCAAGTTTTTTTTCTTCTAATTTTCGGCCCGCTACAACCAAAAACCGTGCAACTGCATATTGACCTTTTATCATAAAATATAAACTCCAATTTTTTTTATTTTTTTAGATGTATTTTAAATTTCCACTCAACCAATTGAGAAGTCAGATTTTACAGTCGCTGTCCATGGTACGGAGCAATTAGTTTAATTTAAAAGAAGCACGTGAAATTAAACCAAATTTGAATGATGGGTTTCACCAACTGGCTAAACATAACTCAAAAGTATTTTGTAACCGTTGCCATCTGACAAAAGATATTGGAGCTTTCAGAATGTATTTCAAATCAGCCATATTATAAATATCACGGAATTAATTTTAAGAGCACAAAGAATTTACCGGCTTTTCGTGGCAGAAAACAATAAAAGTTTAGAAGGATGATACAAGCTAATTATCTTTCAACGGTTTCGAATAAGACGAAAGATTTATTAGCTACAAAAGGCAATTTTTATTTCTTTTATTAGTCATAATTTTGAAATCCGTTATTCTCTTCGCCTTATTGACTTTTAAATATTTTGATAGGAATATTGAAGATTCTTACAATTATTTGATGAATTCTGAAACAATTCTTTCAGATTATTAAGGATTGTAAAAAAAAACAACAAAAAAACATAACAAAAACAGTTGGATGAAAAGCTGGGATCAATTCAACCGATACGGAAGAGTAGAAACAGTCCAATGCAACATTGTAATCAAACACTGGTTAAATAGGCGTTGCACAAACCTAGATGGGGCAGTGATGGCAATTGAAGGGCAGGGGATCCTGTACCCCTTAGATTTTCTGATCCCTTGATGAGGAAAAATATCTATTTGTGGAGTATTTTCATTGAAAAATGTCTTTTTCACACTTCCATGGATAAAATGAAAACAAGCAAAAAATTGCCCCCCCCCCAGGGGTTGAAAAGCCCATTTTTCCTCCCCCATAAGCATTGCATTAATTCACGCCACTGTGTTGGAGAAGGAGTTCAAAAGATTTCTAATACTAAAATATCTTTGTCTACATTCCCTTTTATTCCTAATAATACGGATTAATACGTATCTTAGCAAATATTTTAGGGAATTCTCTTAAAATCCTTCGCTTAAGGAGGGGGATCATTTGACCAATCTGTGGGCAACTCCTCCCATGTCTGCTGTAAGTAGATACGGAGCTATAAGTGGCTGGGTTAATCAGCGATATTTAATGAAGTTGGATTTTGTCAGATCCAGATTTTCGAAATAAATTTGGAGCTATTTGTACTAATATAAACAAATTAATATAAACAAAAATGAAAATATAGGATAATTTTCCAGACGATCTAACAAAGCACTTAATTTCGTAAAGATGAAATTTTTCACCAGTTCCTACTTTCTTTCGTTGATTCACACTTTACCTTAGGCTAATTCAACCTAGCCTGACCTTTTTTTTAAAGTCTTTTTCTTTTATCGCTAGGATGACAACACCAACAACAATAATGCGATGACACTGCACTTTAAAGTTTCTTCTTCCAATTTTTTCTTTCACTGATTGAGCCGGTTAAACGCTAACAAATTTATAATGGAGGGGGCAGGAAACTTTTAGTTTTTTTCTTCTAAAGGGAGATAAAAAAAACAGAACAGCATTTAGTAAAAATACTTAAAGCAGAGATAAATACCTTGTTAAAAGGGATTTTTCAAAATGCAAAGTGCCATGCTCCCCTCCCCGTAATCGATGCCAGTTAAATGATGTACGATTTTTTATCCCCATTATAAACGCATTGTACAATATTTCATACGCTGCGCTCCTTGCATACATACTCTCCTCAAGCATACTTATTTTCGGTGAAGGTTTGGTAAATTTAATCGTGCTTTGAGACCCAAGGTCGTCTCTCACACTTTTGCGGTTTTACATCGGAGTGAAAATAAGATTTCTAAATTATTATTTTCTAAATTATTCTAAATTATTTCTAAATCTAATTTGCACAAGCAATCTTATTCGACGATCGAACAAAAAATTGACGATCGAAAGGCTGCAAAAAATTCCGCATTTATCTAAATAATACAGCATAGCTGATAGATTTTTTTTTCTTTTTTTTTAAAGACAAATTCCAATCATCGTGACGCGTAAGATCAAAGGTACGAACACTAGTTTGAGCAAAGTGCGGGTCATCTACGAAGTCATGCTGTGAGGGCCAAAGTTTCGAAGTTTTGGAGCTTTTGGCCAGTAGCCTATGCATATATATATATATATATATATATATATATATATATATATATATATATATATATATATATATATATATATATATATATATATATATATATATATATATATATATATATATATATATATATATATATATATATATATATATATATATATATATATATATATATATATATATATATATATATATATATATATATATATATATATATATATATATATATATATATATATATATATATATATATATATATATATATATATATATATATATATATATATATATACACACACATATATATATATACATACATACATATATATATATATATATATATATATATATAAACCCTTTAAACGGGTATTTGCAAGAGAGAGTGAATTGCAAAGCGTAATTTCTTATCGCGTTTACAATATTTAAACTGTTGTTTTTTGGGGTTTAGGGGGGAGTTACCTATCTCAGGTTATGTTACATATTTAATATTCGCTATGCTTTACCCCCCCCCCCACTCCCCCTAATGTGCAAATGTATAGCACAAATTTGTTTCTAAAGTATTATATTTTCATTCTATTTTATTTCATGAGCATTAACCAAACTTGACTTCTTTCGTGTGTTATATAAGTAGGGAGTCCATAACGACTCCAAGATGAACACCATGCTGCCATCTGTAATTGAGTCTAATGCTGACAGTACATAATTTATTCAAGGATTATTGATCCAGTAACGAGTCAATGACACCGAGGGGAACTAGATTTCTGAGAAATTGATTTGCATAGTCGGCGGGGAATTATTGAACAGCGAAGGGGAATTAAGAAACAATATGGCTTCTTTGTTCTTTAGGTCTGAGAGATATCAGGTCTTTAGTGACAGAGATAAATTAATATTCTATTTTTAAATATGGCTTCTCTGATCTTTAGGTCTGGGAGATAAATAGATGTTCTATCGAAAACTTAATACTGTAGCTAGGAACACCTATGAGATGAGGACAGATTGAATATATTTTACACGAGAAAAGGTTTCCTGGGAATTTCAAATGTGACAGTGCAGGGATGTCGAAACAAAGGAACAAGCAGAAATTACTTTTAGGGGATTATTTGGGTGAAACAGTTTGAGACATTTTAGAAGATGATTTAGGCAAAACAGTTTGAGACATTTTAGAAGATGATTTGGGGTGAAACTCTGTGGTCTTTCTAATACACAAGTTCCATTCGAACAGTGTTTTGAGGTCCCCATACCCCAACCCCAAAGGGCCCCATATCCCGACCCCAAAGGGCCCCCTCCCCCAAGCCCCAAAAGAGCCCCCTCCCCCAGGCATCCAAAGGGGTTCCCTCCCCCCAGGCCCCCCAAATAGCCCCCCTCCCCATTTTTTTAAATACTTTTTTATGTGCACTTGAGACATAGAAGGGCCCCTACATTTCAAAAAGGCTTTATTATATCTTTTCAGAACAAGTTATTTACGTAATGTCCCTCCTCAACCTAGTTTACAACTTGAAGTGCTCATCCTTTTCACCCAAAACTTTATTTTACGACTTTTTCAGCACTCCAACATCAAGCAATACTTTTCAAAATGCTTTATTATATCTTTTCAGAAAAAGTTCGTTTATGTATGGATGTTTTATGTTTATGGATGTAAGGATTTTTATTCTTCACCATACAAGCGGGCTATCATTCCATGTTTTATTTGATGTTTTTTGTATGGATATTTTATGTTTATCGATGTAAGGATTTTTGTTGTTGCCATACAAGCGGGATATCATTCCATGTTTTATTTAATGATGTTTTTTGTAAAGATGTTTTATACCAATCGTACTCCATGCTTGCTCATAGAAACGACTCGGCTTTCTCACTGGTACTCTATGGTGGGTTATCGACACTACCTAGTTTATTGCATGTATTAAATCAGTATTTTTACGCAGTGGAACGATCCACACATAAGTTGTATCTTTAACAAAGGGGAAGATGGTTCATTTTAAGAAAGTGTGTTCACATGATAGTGTTATTGTAGTATTGAATGCTGACAATGAGAAGTATTTGAACTATGAAACATGTACAATTGGTAGCACTATTGGAAATGTATGCGTGCATTTTCATGATAGTAAGGAATTAAATTTCTTTGGAGTACCAAACAAATTCAACTCTTGTGATGGTGGATATGCAAGATTGAGATCTCCAGAGAAGATCGCACTCAACAAGAATGCCAACATAAAAATTATAGTTGATGAAGAGTGGCATGTTCTTGCTAGTGCTTGTGGTAACATGTTACCCAGTGTTACATCCCATCGTCAGCATTCGGGTATTAGCATTCAACGGAAACTCAGAAGAAGACATGCATCCTCTTCTACTAATATTATAAACCATATCTTGTCTACGTGCCGTAACTTTTACCTGTGTAAAAATAATGTGATAATTGACAGTGAAATTGCCAGGAAAATAAAAAGGGCATTGGCAGAAAATATTACTAAGGAATATAAAGATGAATCAATGAAAAACAAAATGCCAGAAAACGTCACTAGCATTGATCAAACAATTAATGAACCAAATAATAGCAAAGATGAAATGCATATTTAACATGTGGATGACCCCTCAGTAGAATTGTGTTCACATGTTTGTGTTATTGTAGCATTGAATGCTGACAAGGAGAAGTATTTGAACTATGAAACAAGTACAAGCTGTAGCACTCTCGGAAACGTATGAGTGCGTTGTCATGACCGTAAGGAATTAAATTTATTTGGAGTACAAAAAAATTCAATTATACATATCGTTGATATGCGAACGTATGATTTCCAGAGAAGTTTGTACTCAAAGAGAATGCCAATATAAACATAATAGTTGATCGAGAGGGGTATCTTCTTGCTAGTGCTTCTGGTAACATGCTACCTATTGATAGAACCTATCGTCATCTTTTAGGTATTAGCATTCAACGGAAAGCAAAGGGGAAAAGAACGGCCTACTCTTCTACTAATATCATAAACCATATCTTCTCTACGTGCCGGAACTGTTACCTTTGTAAAAATAATGCTATAATAGACAGTGAAATTGCCAGAAAAATAAAAAGGGCATTGGTAGAAAATATCACTAAAGAATTTAAAGGCGAATCGATGAAAAACAAAGTGCCAGCAGCATTCAGAGTGCGAGCATTCAGTTACCTGCCAGCATTCACGCAGAGAGGTTCTCCGTGCCGAGTGAATGAATTCGTATTAAAAAAAAATCGCAGTGTTATACTGAAAGAATACTATACCGAAATTTAAGAGTGTTACACTGAAGGGACACTGCTATCTGGTTTTTGGAGAATTTTCATTTCGACGAATGTGGGCCCCTACTGATAACTGACTATATTACATGAAAGCGGCCCTTACGTGTAAGTATCACTGAATGCCTTTTTAGTTTTATTTAGGCAGTGCGGTATTAATTGGTAGCAATATGTCAGTGACGAAAGATCATTTCGACCGCCGAATGGACGAGCTTCAAAGTTTGATTTCAAAGCTTCAAAATGAAAATATAGTGCTGAGAGCAGAAAATAAACTGCTAAGGACTGAGCTGGTTCATGTCAAGACTGCTGCCCTGCGATCGGAGATGTACGCTCGAAGAAACAACATTCTTTTTCACGGTGTTGAAGCTCCGCAAGGAACAGAAAATCTCCGAAAAACTGTAGTGACATTTTTTCAGTCTAAGCTTGGAATTACAGATGCTGATGAGCTAAGTATGGGTACATTGTATCGTATTTCTAAGAAGACGGCTCCCTCCCAATCTGGAACTGGGCCGAGCCTTCGAATTAATTCACAAAAGCAGAAAGCTATCGAGCCTATCTTTATTAGCCTCTCAGACACTGAACGCTCAGCTATTATGAAAGAATGTGGAAAGCTGAAAAAAACGGGTTTCAGTGTGTCAACGGACTTGCCAGTTGAGCTCGGTAAACAAAGAATAGAATTACTAGCGCTTGGGGACAAGCTGAAAAGTTCTAAATTGTTAGCAGAAAACGTTGCAGAAACTCGTGTTGATCAGCGAGGAATAAGACTATGGTTAGAGGTAAAAAAGTCGCAAAATTTACAATGGAATAAATCTCAAGATGATTGCTTTGATCCGCTAAAGTTGGCAGTACCCGCCAAACCGGACGATACCGACTTTGATGCTTGAAATGATTTTAGTGTGATTTGTTTGTTGATGTCTGATAGTTCCACCTGCTGTAGTCAAAGAGATGAAGGAAAAATATGATAAAATTGGTTGAGATTCTTTTTTTAATTTATTTTTTTATATTTTTTTTTACTATTTGTTATTGGGGCTACAGCAGCGGAAACGGAAAAGATTGTCATTGATGAATTAGTTTTTTTGCCGCTTGCCAAAATGAGTGATTTGTTTTCCAAAAATGTTTCATTTTCCAATTTTCTGTGTTTCTTGTGTTAATCTACGTTTGTTTACATCAGTTTTTTGTTGCAGTTTCAATGAAGTTCATTTGGATGTGTACATTTCTCACTGCTCTCCGCTTTGCTCAAAGATGCGACCACATTCCCCAGAGAGTTTTGGGTAAGTTTTGAGTTCCTTGTCTTCGTCCCCGAGGCCCACTATCTTACCAGCAGCTCAAAAAAAATTAGAACAGTTAGAAAGGTCGTTCTTAAATTTGGAAGAAATTTTTGATAGAGTAATTAGTAATGAAAATGATTGTTCTTTTTTTAGTGAAAATGAATTTTCTCGAAGTAAATATATTCAGCTAATGAGTATGCCCCAGGGATGCTCTGAATCTCAGCTCAGTATAGTTCACCTCAACTGCCAAGGATTATGTTCGTCACTGACAGATGTAATGACCATGTGCCGACAAATACGACCTGACGTTCTTGGACTGTGTGAAACATTCCTGTAGAGGCAGACTGACATCCTGGTAGATATCCCCGGGTACACATCGAATTTTGTACACAGACAAGAGTCAGCACGAGGAGGATTGGCAATCTACACAGAGAGCGAATACCCAGTCTGTGTTAATGGCTAACTGACTCGAAATACAGAAGGTATTTTTGGGTCACTTTTTCTTGATATGTCTCTTCCTTCACAACGAATGTAATCGTCTGCGAAATTTAACGATCACCATCAGGTTCTGTTGCTTCATTTACGGACTATTTATTGGGAAGACACCAAATGTTTGAAAAACAAACTAAAGGTGTGGTCATAAGGTGTGAGTTCAACATCAGCCTAGCCTCTCACCTAACTCCTAATGCGAATTATCTTCTCACTTTTATGTCTGGATCTAATCTTTACCCGTCAACAACTTTCCCAACGAGAGTAACTGAGAGTACTCATTCACTAATAGACAATATTTTTTCTACTCTACCTCCACTCTCGGCTTCAGTAATCCTCAGTGACATGTCAGACCACTTCCCCTTATGTACAGTTTTCAAAACATCAACGGAAACACGATAATTTTAAAAAACTAGTTTTGTTTTGCGGGTTTTATATTTGTGTGAATAAAAATTGCGGCTAATTAACGTAGAATTGGAAAAAACGACATGGGATAGATTTATGGAGAAAGAAGATCTGAATAAAGGATTTGAAATTTTCCATAATACATTTACAACACTATATGAGGCATGTTGTTTTAAAGAAAAATAAAGAAACGCGGAAGAAAAAACACACCAATTTGCCCGTGGGTTACAGAAAGTTTACTCAGGTGCATCAATAAAAAGAATAATCTTCGGGCGGAATACCGTAATCTACCAAATGTAGCTACCCTGCGGAGTTATGAAATTTATAAGAAATGCCTACGGTCAGTTCTCAGAAAAGCTAAAAGGGATTACTTTAATCAAAGGCTAGCCGAAAGTGGGAAGGATGGAAGGAAAGTATGGAAGACAGTCAATTCAGTGTTACGACCGACAGCCTGAACTACCATCCAAAATTACGGTTGATGGAAAAACCTTGACTGAACCAGCACAAGTTGCAAAAGCTCTTTGTACCTTCTTCGCCAAAATTGGAGAAAAACGGATAACACAGCGCTACCCCCCAGAAAGTCCTACAGGGACTTTTTGGGCCCGGCGTGTGTCAAGTCGATGGCACTCATTCCTGTAACTTCGACGGATGTTTCGATGATTGTCAAAGGCTTGAGGGGAGCATCTGCCTCTGGATTCGACCGCGTCCATACTAAAGTGTTGAAAGCAGGATTGCCCTCCATAGTACAACCTTTAACACATTTGGTAAACCTCTCCTTGGAGACGGGCGTGTTTCCATCACTTCTCAAGAAGGCAAGAATAATTTCCCTCCACAAAGGTGGCCCTCAGGACAACCCGTCTAACTTTCGACCCATCTCTATTCTTTCGGTGTGTTCGAAAAACCTATGAAGAACCAACTTTACTCTTTTCTGGAAGCTAAGGGATTCCTTAACCAACGCCAATTTGGATTCAGACCAGGAAACTCGATGGAAGATGCCCTGGCATCACTAAGCCTATTCATTAATAAAGCACTTGACCTGGGACTTGTGCCAGCTAATTGCTTGACATAAAAAAAGCGTTCGACAGTATGGATCATGGGATTCTATTAAGTAAAATAGAGCGCATTGGGGTTAGAGGAGAGGCTCTACGATGGTTCCGGTCTTACCTTAGTAGTCGACGTGTTTATATAGGAGATGATCCGCTGAATGACATCGTTGTCAACTTCGGTGTGCCGCAAGACTCAATCTTAGGCCCACTGTAATTCCTGGTTCATGTGAATGACCTAAGTCGCGTTCTGAATCCTAACTCTAGGACTTCACGGTGCTGCAAACTATGTTGCGACCTAGAAATTTTGAGCAACGATCATGAATCGAATGAATTTTTGGCGTCCGCGGATGATACTACAATGGTATCCTGTGACACCGACATGTCAACTCTCCAGAGTAAACTTGAGGTCATCTTAGAAGAAACTTACATTTGGATGGATGCCAATCGATATATAATAAATGTTGACAAATCTTGCGCTCTGTTTTTCCCAAAGATTGGACCTCTTCACTCAGAGATATCGGAACCAACAACGTCTTGAGGAATGATCACACGACCAAAAACTAGTTATGCCAGGTCCCAATGTGTGCTCCTTGACAAAGAGTTATCTTTCATACATCACATCCCCGCCGTAAAGCTGAAGCTCTTCCGTAATCTTTGGATTATCAGAAAACTGAAACACCCAGTCTCTCAAAAAACCCTTCGTCTACTTTTTAATGGACTCATCAAGCCTCATCTGTAGTATTGTGCATCAATTTGGCAGTCAACATTTACTTCCCACGTCAAAAGGCTTGATTCAATCGACAAACATGCCCTGAAAATAATCGGAAATATGGACAATTTTCTTTCCCGTGAATCCCTTTATCATTTATCGTGCTCAGTTATTGTTTTCAAATTTTTCTCCGGATTACTTCCATCAGCATTCCACAGTCTATTCCAGTTGGTATCGGAACAGCATCCTAGGAACACGAGATCTGCCTCAAACCTTCTGGTGAGACGAACACCTACAGTACGGTTAGATTTTGCACTGGATTTGGCTTGCGCGAAGGCGTGGAACATACTTCCACAAGTGCTGAGATGTCGGAGCTCTCTTAGGTCTTTTAGAAATAATTTGAAAAAATATCTTATTGAACATTCAATAAATAGAGTTTATTAATAATTGAGTTTTTTTTTTTTATATATCATTATTATCTCGGTTTGTTTTTTTTTTGTTTTTTTTTGTTTTTTTTTTGTTTTTTTTTATTTATTTATTGATTTTTTTTTGTATGGTTAAGGTAGCTGTGCTTTTGGGGAGGAAGGGGGGAATCTCTTAGATAGTGACTTGTATGGTTGAGGGATGTGGTTGTGTTGAGGAGTAGAGCGAGAGTCGTAAAGCGTGATTAAGAGGAATCGTTTTTTTTAAGGGACTCAACGTGCATTTTTTTGCATAGAGAATTTTTATTTATTTCTATTTGTTTTAATTAAACCCGATTGAATCTGAATCTAATGAAGAAACGCATATTGAACCTGTTGGTGACACACCAGTAAATAATGTGTATGACTCAAAATGAAATAATGATTATTCTACTGATTACGAGCTAAGAGAAGACAATAGCTACAATATCAAGAGAGAACATGGTGAACTATTTTATGGAATAGATTTAAAATGTCATGGCATTTTTGAAATGTCATAACATTATGACATTATTTAATAATGTATCATATTATATTTTTTGTATTAATGTTCTACATGACATTATTTCATTAAAAATATATTATGCATTACATTAATATGTGTTCATTATTTTTAGAGTATGTGAGCATATCAAACAATTAGAATGTCTATTAAAACATCGGAGATGTAAGAAAAGGAATTTGTATACATCTATTGTCAGACACATGTAATAACATTGACAATATTCTAAGTATCAGAGTGAATAAATTTTTTCTATCAACATCTTTGTCAGATACATCTGATAAAATTGACCAAATCTAAGGATCAGATTGAATAAATTCTCTATCAAGATTCTTTCTCGAATACGTTGGATAACATTATCAAAATCTATGTATTAGAGTGGATAAATTCATTATCAACTTCCTTTTGTCTAACACATCAGATAACATTAAAAAAATCTAAGCATCGGAGTGAATAAATTCTTTATCATCGTCCTTCGTTTTTTCAAAAAATCTTTTAATATGTTTAAGCAATAAATATCTTAAAGCTTAACCCGTCTTTATTCTATAGAATAGTTCTGTTCATTTATTAAATTATGAAGAAATTGTAAGTAAGTAGCAATCTCTTTCTTGATTTCAGCTCTTGGATACACAACATTAAAATTTCATTCAAGAAATCCTGAAAAAATTGTAAGTAAGTGACAAACTCTTTACTGATTTCACCTCTTGGATACACAATACGGATATGTCATTCAAGAAATTATGAAAAATCACAGATAAGTTATAAACTCTTTATTGTTTTCACCTCTTGGATACACGATGCAGAAATTTCATTTAAGAAATTATGAAAAAATTCTAAGTAAGTAAAAATCTCTTTCTTGTAGTCACCTCTTGGATACACAATACGGAAATTTAATTCAAGAAATTATGAAAATATTTGTAAGTAAGTAACAAACTCTTTATTGATTTCACCTGTTGGGTACACAATACAGATATTTCTTTCAAGAAATTATGAAAAAATTCTAAGTAAGTAAAAATCTCTTTATTGATTTCAGCTCTTGGATACACAATGCGGAAATTTCATTCAAGAAATTATGAAAAAATTGCAAGTAAGTAACAAACTCATCATTGTTTTCACCTCTTGGATGTACAATACGAAAATATCATTCAAGAAATTATGAAAAATTCTAAGTAAGTAAAAATCTTTTTCTTTAAGTCTCCTCTTGGATACAGAATACGGAAATTTCATTCAAGAAATTATGAAAATATTTGTAAGTAAGCAACAAACTCTTTATTGTTTTCACCTCTTGGATACACAATACGGAAATTTCATTCAAGAAATCTCATTCAAGAAATTATGAAAAAATTGTAAGTGGGTAACAAACTCTTTCTTGAATTCACCTCCTGGATATACAATACAGAAATTTCAGTCATGAACTCATGAAAAAATTGTAAGTAAGTAGCAAACTCATTTTTGAATTCACCTCTTGGATGCACAATACAGAAATTTTATTCAAGAAACTATGAAAAATATTGTAAGTAAGTAAATAACAAACTCTTTCTTGAATTCGCCCCCAGGGGGCCTAGTGAGAGAGACATGCAAAAATCAAGGTTTATTTTTTTTACTAAATAAAGTGCTACTATCTATTTCAATTCAACTATAGATTGCAGCTCAGCTGATTTTTCCGTCACCCGAGTAAATGTAGCCAACCTTACAATACCACCCTTTTTTTCAAATAACTGCATTAACGTTAGGTTCTTTTAGGTTCACTTAGTTTGGTGCGGTGAAGGAAAAATCAGTTGTGCTACCGTCTATACCTTAATTGAGATGGATGGTAGCACTTGCTTTAGTAAAAAAATGAACTTAGCTTTTTGCATGTCCCTCTCACTAGGCCCCCTGGGGCAACTTCAAGAAAGTGTTTGTTACTTACTTACTTACAATTTTTTTTCATAGTATCTTGAATGAAATTTCGGTATTATGAATTCAAGAGGTGAACTCAAAAAAGAGTTTGATACTAACTTACAATTTTTTTCATAATTTCATGAATGAAATTTCTGTAGTGTGCATCCAAGAGGTGAATTCAATAATGAGTTTGTTACCTACTTACAATTTTTTCATGATTTCAGGATTGAAATTTCTGTATTGTGTATCCAAGAGGTGAATTCAAGAAAGAGTTTGTTACCTACTAACATTTTTTTCATAATTTCTTGAATGAGATTTCTTGACTGAAAATTCCATATTGTGTATCCAAGAGGTGAAAACAATAAAGAGTTTTATTACTTACTTGCGATTTTTTCATTATTTCTTGAATAAAATATCTGTATTGTATATCCAAGAGGTGAAATAAATAAAGAGTTTGTTACTTACTTACAAATATTTTCATAATTTATTGAATTAAACTCCCGTATTCTGTATCCAAAAGGGGACTTCAATAAAGAGATTATTACTAACTTCGAATTTTTTCATATTTCTTGAACGAAATTTCTGCATCGTGCATCCAAGTGGTGAAAACAATAATGAGTTTGTTACATATTTGCGATTTTTCATAATATCTTGAACACAATAACTGTGTTGTGTATCCAAGAGGTGAAATCAATAAAGAGTTTGTTACTTACTTCAATTTTTTTTTAATAATTTATTGAATGAAATTTCTGCATTGTATATCCAAGAGGAGAATTCAAGAAAGAGTTTTCTACTTACTTACTTATAATTTTTTCATAATTTCTTGAGTGAAATTGCTATATTGTCTGTCCAGGAAGCGAATTCAAGAACGTGTTTGTTTACAAGTTTTTTCATAAATTCCTGAGTTAATTTTCTGTACTATGCATCCAAACGGCGAATTCAAGAAAGATTTTATTACTTACTTAGAATTTTTTCATAATTTCTTGAATGAAATGTTTGTATTGTGTATCCAGCAGGAGAATTGAAGAAAGAGTTTGTTACTTACTTACTTACAATTTTTTAATAATTTCTTTAGTGAAATTGCTATATTGTCTGTCCAGGAAGCGAATTCAAGAAAGAGTTTGTTTACGGTTTTTTCATGAATTCCTGAATTAAATTTCTGGATTGTGCATCCAAACGGCGAATTCAAGAAAGATTTTGTAACATACTTAGAATTTTGTCATAATTTCGTGAATGAAATATTTGTATTGTGTATCCAGTTGGCAAAATCAAGAAAGAATTTTTCACTTACTTACAATTTTTTCATAATTTCTTAAATGAAATTTCTGCATTGTGTATCCCAGATGTGACCTCGAGAAAGAGTTTGTTACTTACTTACATTTTTTCATAATTTCTTGAATGAAATTTCCGTACTGTGCATCCAGGAGGTGAAAACAATTATGAGTTTGTTACTTACTTGCGATTTTTTCTTAATAACTTGAATGAAATTTCCGTATTGTGCATCCAAGAAGTGAAAACAATAATGCGTTTGTTACTTACTTGCGATTTTTCATAATTTCTTGAATGAAATAACTGTATTGCGTATTCAAGAGTTGAAATCAATAAAGAGTTGGTTACTTGCTTACAAATATTTTCATAATTTCTTGAATGAAATTTCCGTATTTTGTATCCAAAGGCTGACTTCAAGAAAGAGATTTTTACTTACTTAGAATTTTTTCATAATTTATTGAATGAAATTTCTGCATCGTGTATCCAAGAGGTGAAAACAATAAAGAGTTTGTTATTTATTTGCGATTTTTCCATTATTTCTTGAATGAAATGGCAGTATTGTGTATCCAGGGGGAAAATTCAATAAAGAATTTGTTATTTACTTACAATTTTTCATTATTTCTTAAATGAAATTTCTGCATTATGTATTCCAGAGGTTACTTAGAGAAAGAGTTTGTTACTTACTTACAATTTTTCATAATTTCTTGAATGATACTTTCGTATTGTGTATCCAAGAGGTGAAAACAATAATGAGTTTAATACTTACTTGCGATTTTTTCATAATTTCTTGAATGAAATTTCCGTATTGTGTATCCACAAAGTGAAAACAATAATGAGTTTGTTGCTTACTTTCAATTTTTCATAATTTCTTGAATGAAATATCTGTATTGTGAATCCAAGAGGTGAAATCAAAAAGAGTTTGTTACTTACTTACAAATATTTTCATAGTTTCTTCAATGAAATTTCCTTATTGTGTATCCAAGAGGTGACTTCAAGAAAGAGACTTTTACTTACTTAGAATTTTTTCATAATTTCTTGAATGAAATGTCTGTATTGTATATCCAGGGGGCAAATTCAATAAAGAATTTGTTACTTACTTACAATTTTTCATAATTTCAGGAATTTTATTTTCGTATTGTGTATCCAAGAAGTGAAAACAATAATGACTTTGTAGCTTACTTGCGATTTTTTCATAATTTCTTGAACGAAATTTCCGTATTGTGTATCCAAGAAGTGAAAACAATAATGAGTTTGTTACTTACTTGCAATTTTTTCATAATTTCTTGAATGAAATATCTGTATTGTGTATCCAAGAGGTGAAATCAAAAAAGAGTTTGTTACTTACTTACAAATATTTTCATAATTTCTTGAATGAAATTTCCGCATTGTGTATCCAAGAGGTGAAATCAATAAAGAGATTTATACTTACTTAGAAGTTTTTCATAATTTCTTGAATGAAATATCAGTATTGTGTGTCCAAGAGGTGAAATCAATAAAGAGTTTGTTACTTACTTACAAATATTTTCATAATTTCTTGAATTAAATTTCCGTATTGTGTATCCAAGAGGTGACTACAAGAAAGAGATTTTTACTTACTTAGAATTTTTTCATAATTTCTTAAATGAAATTTCTGCATCGTGTATCCAAGAGGTGAAAACAATAAAGAGTTTGTTACTTATTTGCAATTTTTCCATAATTTCTTGAAGAAATATACGTATTGTGTATCCAAGAGGTGAAATCAGTAAAGAGTTTGTCACTTACTTACAATTTCTTCATGATTTCTTGAATCAAATTTCAATATTGTGTATCCAAGAGCTGAATTCGAGAAAGAGATTGTTACTTACTTAAAATTTCTTCATAATTTAATAAATGAATAGATCTATTCTATAGAATAAAGACGGGTTAAGCTTAAAGATATTTATTGCTTAAACATATTAAAAGATTTTTTTAAAAAAACAAAGGACGATGATAAAGAATGTATTCACTCTGATACTTAGATTTTTTTAATGATATATGATGTATTAGACAAAAGGAAGTTGATAATGAATTTATCCACTCTAATACATAGGTTTTGATAATGTTATCCAACGTATCCGAGAAAGGATGTTCATAGAGAATTTATTCAATCGGATTCTTAGTTTTAGTCAATTTTATCCGATGCATCTGACAAGAATGTTGATAGAAAACATTTATTCACTCTGATTCTTAGATTTTATTAATGTTATTCCATGTTTCTGACAATAGATGTATACAAATTCCTTTTCTTACATCTCTGATGTTTTAATAGACATTCTAAACACATGATATGCTCGCATACTCTAAAAATAATGTACACATAATAATGTAATGCATAATATATTTTTAATGAAATAATTTCATGTAGAATATTAATACAAAAAATATAATATGATTCATTATTAATATCAATGAGCAACTTTGGACATTTTAAATCTGTTCCATAAAATAGTTCACCATGTTCTCTCTTGATATTGTAGCTATTGTCTTCTCTTAGCTCGTAATCAGTAGAATAATCATTATTTCATTTTGAGTCATACACATTATTTACTGGTGTGTCACCGACAGGTTCAATATGTGTTTCTTCATTGGTATTATTTGGTTCATGGGCTGTTTGAACAATGGTAGTAACGTTTGCTGGCACTTTGTTTTTCATCGATTCGTCCTTAAATTCTTTAGTGATATTTTCTACCAATGCCATTTTATTTTTCCGGCAATTTCACTGTTTATTACAGCTTTATTTTTACAAAGGTAACAGTTGCGGCACGTAGACAAGATATGGTTTATGATATTAGTAGAAGAGTAGGCCGTTCTTTTCCCCTTTGCTTTCCGTTGAATGCTATTACCTAAAAATGACGATAGGTTCTATCAATAGGAGGTATGTGACCAACAGCACTAGCAAGAAGATACTCCTCTTCGTCAACTATTATTTTTATGTTGGCATTCTCTCTATTTTTTTAAATCCCACCTCCTCTCCTCTCAGTGGCACTAACATTAAAAAAAACTACTTTTAAACATTACAAAAATCTAAATGCCACCTACACTCTACATTTTACTAAAATTTGCAGCCGAAGAGTGGTCTTCGCATTATTGTACTTCTACTAAAATAATTTTTAATTTTTATTAACAATAAAATAAAATTCTCTCCCGCAGAAAGGACGTCCCCCCTCCACAGGAAGTCCCCGCTTGCGGTGGCCATTTACAACAACAGACAAAATTTTCTAAAATTCCAATTCTGCAAAGAAGCCACTACTAAAAATAAATATAAAAAAATATCCCAATAAAAAATAAATAAAAAAACAACAAAAAACCAAAAATCTCTCTTTTACATTATCATTTCAGCTTATTTTTACAACACACAAAAATAAACACACTAATATTTACGAAAAACAGATAAGCTGAAATGACCACCATACCCCATTTTTAAACTTCATTTTTTTCCTTTTTTCCTATTTTTTTTATTTTTTGGCTGCTAATTAAAAAAAACAAATATCAATAAATTTCTTTAAACTACCTTACTTGCAACGCTGTTTTCTCACTCACTCACACAAAAAACTATCTCTTACCAATAAAAAACTCAAACTCTCTCCACTACTTACTTTCTCACTCTCTTTTTCCACCCACCATATTTACAAATAGTTCATAATTCAAAATCAAAAAAATACTCTCTCCACTCTTTTCTTATCTTCAATAATTCCATTTTCTTCTCAATTAAACTACTAAAATCCTCTAAACACACCACTTTCTTTCTTTTCCTTCTACTCCACACATAATGACACATATTTCCAATAATATAACACAAAGAATTTTTCTTTTTCACTTCCAAATCCAAATTTATGTCAAATTTCACCAGCTTCTTCTTTTCTTCTTCACTTTGAACTTTAATTTTGCACTTTTCACTTAAATCAAAAACAAACTGAAAAATTCCCTTATTTTCATCACACTTGATGAACTCGTGGTCTAAACTATCTTCCACTACTTCAAAACAAAAAGAGCATTTTTTATCTTCATTTCTCAGGAAACGTGACACTCTATTTCGGTAAGGCAAAATCATGGTTATGACTTGAAACATAAGCTCTCTCACTTTTGGTTCCATGGGTAAAGAATGTAGATTTTCTAAAGGTATTTTCAAAATTTACAAATGGTTCTTTTTCTTTTACGTGATATCCGTTATTTTCCTCTTCGAGAGTTTAAATCCTGGTTATCTCAGTTTTTATTTCTCTACTATCTGCCATGAGAAGCCCCTTCTCTTGCAGTTGCTTTAATATCGGGAAAGAAACTTTCATGAAAACTGGGACGTTTGTGTCTAAATTTGTTGAACTAGGATTGTTTAGTAGGGGAGCCAACCACTCTCTAGTCATTTGAAAGTGTTCTTGTGGTCCATTTAAAAATTCAAGTGTCATTCTAGCAAGCATATTTTGGCACAGTTTTCTAAAATCCAGTACTCCTAGACCTCCCGATTCCTTTGGGCAAAAGAGCAACTTCTTACTCAGTTTCTCTAGCTTACCGCTCCATATAAAACGCCACATATAGGTTTCAATTTTCTTTGCTATAGGTTCCGGGAGGGGTATTACTGGGGCCAGATAAAGTATTCTTGATACGCAATACATGTTGATGAAAGTTGATCTCTGGAACAAGGAAAGATTCCTGCCTCTATCTTCGCCACATAGCAAAAACTGAATCTCGAGTACTTTCTTTTCCCATGCGTTCTGCCAGCAAATTCCTCTGACTGAAAACTCCACGCCAAGTGTCTTTACTGTAGGACTGACTTCCAGCCAAGTTTCCTTTTCCAAGCTCCTAATCCAACTCGCCTTTGCGCTTTTTGTTAACGGGAGGATCTTGCTCTTTTTCTTGTGAGTTCTGACGGCAAATTTTTCTCGTACCATTCTAGGCCCCGCATTAATGTTTTAATGTCACTCACTCCATCGGCGAAGAAATTCCCGTTATCCACAAAGGCCTCAGACTTGAGAACTAAAGATGGCAGTGCTCTGATACCTGTTATTCTGCCTTCTATGTATTTTATCAACGGGTCGAGATAGATCTCGAATAGAAATGAAGAGCTTGGGTCACCTTGCCGGAATGATATTTCAAGGGGGAATTCCTCAGTGAGGCTTCCGTTTACCACCACTTTCGCCGCTGCGCCACGGTATAGGTTCTTGTAAAAAACGACAAATTCACCACAAAACGAATGCTTCACCGTCATCAGTTCCCATAGGACTTCCCGGACTATCGAGTCGAAAGCTTTGATAAAATCAACGCATATTAAAACCCATTTGAGATCACTTTCCGATAGTTCTTCTCTTCTAAGGAGTAAGTCACGTAAAATTGCAAGAATATGTTGGACTTTTTAACATTTTATGCCCCCGTGTTGGGTCTCACCCCGAATCTCTCCCATCAGCTTTCTGAGTCTGTTCATGAGTACTTTGGAACATAATCGGGTATCACAGGGAAGTAGAGAGATGGGCCTCCAGTTCTTGATATGTTGCATGTCTCCCTTTTTTGGCACTAATGTGAGGATTGCTAGGGTCTGATCCGGTGTAGCTCCTTCACGTATCATCTCGTTCATTGCTGATAACATGATTTCCGAGATTTCACTAAAAAACACTTTGTAAAAGTCGTAGCTTAAACCATCTCTAACTGGGGCTTTCCCTGTTTTAGTAGAACTTAAAGCTTGGTTTAGTTAATCTTCAGTTATGGGCTGACTTAACATTTCATTCTCGACCTTTGAAACCTTTCGCTTCACTTCAAAATCACCAAAAGCATTTGCCTCTCTTGTTCCTTCTTTCCATTTATATAACTCTGAGAAGAAACCGTATGCCGTCTTTTTTATTTCTTCGTGATCATCTGTTATCTTTCCATCATGTGTTTTTATTCTGTCAATTTTGCTTTCATCTCGTTTCCTTTCAGCTTTCAAGATTGTCACCAGGCTTATTTGTTCTCCCTCATATAAATCGTTTAAACGATTTTTTACTGTCCAGTTTTCAATTTTTTTCTGCTCGATTTCCTTTAATTGTCGCTTTATTTCATGGTATTCGAAAATCGGATCGCCTGTATTTTGGTCTATTTCATCTTTCAGTTGGCTAAGGACTTTTCTTAAAAATCGTTCGTGGGCTAAACGCTCTCTTTCGCTTTCCTTTTGTAGGTATTTTAGAAAATTTACGATCTGTTCTTTAAATTTAATCCATGCTGTTAGGTGGCTTTCGTCTTGTTGTCGTTCTGTGAGTATTTCTCGGATTTTTTCTCGGATTATTTCTTTGTTTCCTTTATCCTTGATAGCATCAGGGTGTAGTTTCCAATACGGAGCTCTCATGAAACTTGTTTTCCTATTTACATTCCCTATACTTGCTCGGACCGCGTAATGATCAGAGAATAAAACGTGCTCATGCTGAATGGAATTTACAGACTTTTCCATCTCCTTGGATATGTAAATCATATCGATTCTACTTGCTCCTTGGTTTCCGATTCGGGTGAAAAAAGACTCATTCTTTTTCTTTAGAATCCACATGTCTGTTAAATCATATGCTTTTACCAAGCTTTTCAGATCTTTACTTACTCTCTTTTGAGACTCGTCCCCGTTCTTGTTTGCACATCCTCTTCTCTGGCTACGCAATTGAAATCTCCCGTTAATAATTTACATCCAGTTACAGGGACGTATCTTGGTATGATATTCTGAATAAAATCAGCTCTGGCTTTGATGTTATTACTTCCCGAAGGCATGTGCACGTTTATGAGCGTGATGCTTTCAATCTGGAGGCTACATACGGTTCCATCTTCTTCAAATTTGAAGTTCTCCGGGTCCACTGCAATATCCTGCTTTAAGAAAAAACCTGTGTCGAAAGATCCAATTGTTGAGAGAAATGAATAACCACTTGCCTCTATTCCACAGACACGAGAAGTGTCAACCTCCTGGACTGCTAATATATCAAACACTGATGCTTTCAGATACTTCGTAAAAACTTCCTGACGTTTTTTTTGCTTTAGCCCGTTTAAGTTCAGGGTTCCAATTGTTAAATTCATTCTAAAATTCTAAAACTGACAAAAAATATCTTCGGCTTTTTTTTATTCCTTTCCTTTTCCTTTGTTTGACTTGGTTTCGTTTTCTGTTCCTTCTTTTTTTCTTTCTTTTGCTTGGTTGTTTTCATTACCTCCGATGGATACTTCGCTGAGGGTTCTTTTTGGTGTTTGAATCTTTCCTTCTTGTTTCTGCACCCCTTCAGATGGTTTTTGGCCGGTAGGGGGTCTCAGGGTTCTCTTCTGGACTTCCTCTGGTTTCTTTGGTTGATTCGTTCCATTTTTCTCTTCAGGGTCGTTTTGCGCTTTTTCATTTTCTTTCGCTTTCTCTAAATCCTTATGTACATTCTCCTCTGTGCTCTTTAGAATAAGGTCTATGGTCATCGATGGTGTCAATTTCCATGTTCCTTCTTGGGCGCTGCTTGAGCCTGAGGGCTGACTTACAACAGTCCTAGGTGTTCCTCATTGATTATTAAAATGTCTGCCAATCGGATTTGGGCTTAAAACACTGTTTTTTCTCATGTTTCTTCTGTTTCTAGGGCAATCTTTTGCTTCATGAATTTCGTCATGGCATATGTAGCAGGCCTTGGGTTGCTCAGGGTAAAAAACATTTATTTTCTCATCCCCACCGAAGATGTTGATAGACGGTGGTATTGGCGTTTCAATGTACATTAATGCGGTCACTTGGCCAGTGGAGAATTGTATAAACTCGTCACCACTGTATACTTTCCTTCTGATATTTAGAACAGTTCCATAAACTTGTAGTTCCTTCTTTATGTCCTCGCTGGTAGCTTCTCCTGGGATTTTTCGCAACTGGACTACGACCAGGCGTCGTCCGGATCTGTTTACATTTACAGAATATACGCTATTTTGGAATCGCATTTTCGGTTCATTTGTTTTGCATTTTGATACGAGGTCATCTGGCAGCGTTACCGATTTCATAGTGACTCGCACCTGTCCGAATTTCTTAAGATCATCGGAGTCAATCGCTCTCACTACTCCAGCGTTTAGGACCAGTTCCTTGAAAAATCGATGAATGTTGATTTCTCGTACTTCATTTAGGACCGATTCTTCCATCATTCTGAAATTGAACACAACCGTACTTCTGGACATTTTTTTTCTTTATTTTTACTATATAAATAAACGCTATCAAACACTCACTCACACTTCCTTTACACACTTTCCTTTACTTTCTCTTAACGCTAATCACAAACAAATACAAAAAAAAGAAAAAATCACAAATAATAAAAACAATCACTTAATTCTACACTCACACTCACACACTAACTTACTCTCCAACACTCAACTTACCTATTCTTCCTTTTCGACACGCAAATTCTCCGAGAAAATTTACCGGACAGCAACCGTACATGCCAAAAAATTTCAGACTCACAGGTTCCCAGCCAAAATTTAACAACCGGCAACCCTGCACACTGATACCTCCGGCTACGTCACAGGTGACTCATACGGTTTCCTACCATTTATACACTAAAAACCAACAAAAAAAATTAAAATACTCCCAAATTAAACAATAAGACTCACTCTAACTCCTTCTCTAAATTCCACACACAAACTCCCTTATTCACACCAAATTACATACAATTATTTCTTATTTTTTCAAAACAACCATCATGAACAGCGTTGCCAATGCACTGATTGGCATTCTCTTTGAGTACTAACTTCTCTGGAAAGGATACTTTCGCATATCCACCGTTTGCATAATTGAATGTTTTTGGTACTCCAAAGAAATTTAATTCCTTACGGTCATGACAACGCGCGCATACGTTTCCAATAGTGCTACCACTTGTACTTGTTTCATAGTTCAAATATTTCTCCTTGTCTGCATTCAATGCTACAATAACACTAACATGTGAACGAATTTTTATTGGGGGATCATCCAAATGTTCAAGATGCATTTCATCTTTGCTATTATTTGGTTAATTAATTATTTGATCAATGGTAGTGACGTTTCCTGGCACTTTGTTTTTTATCGATTCATCTTTATATTCCTTAGTGATATTTTCTGCCAATGCCCTTTTTATTTTTCTGGCAATTTCACTGTCAATTATCACATTATTTTTACACAGGTAACAGTTACGGCACATAAACAATATATGGTTTACGATATTAGTAGAAGAGGATGCATGTTTTCTTTTGAGCTTTCGTTGAATGCTAATACCCGAAAGCTGACGATTGGTTGTACCACTGGGTAACATGTTGCCACAAGCACTAGCAAGAAGATGCCCCTCTTCATCAACTATTATTTTTATGTTGGCATTCTCTTTGAGTGCAATCATCTCTGGAGATCTCAATCTCGCATATCTACCATTATAAGAGTAGAATTTTTTGGTACTCCAAAGAAATTTAATTCCTTACTATCATGACAATCCACGTATACATTTCCAATAGTGCTACCAGTTGTACTTGTTTCATAGTTCAAATACTTCTCATTGTCAGCATTAAATGCTACAATAACACTATCATGTGAACACACTTTCTTAAAATGCACCATCTTCACTTTTTTAAAGATACAACTTATGTGTTTATCGTTCCACTGCATAAAAATGCCGATTTAATACATGCAATAAACTAGGTAGTATCGATAACCCACCATAGAGTACCAGTGAGAAAGCCGAGTCGTGTCTATGAGCAAGCATGGAGTACGATTGGTATAAAATACCCTTACAAAAAACATCATTAAATAAAACACGGAATGATATCCAGCTTGTATGGTAACAATAAAAACCCTTACATCCATAAACATAAAGCATCCATACAAAAAACATCAAATTAAACATGAAATGATAGCCCGCTTGTATGGTGAACAATAAAAATCCTTACATCCATAAACATAAAACATCCATACATCAAATAACTTTTTCTGAAAAGATATAATAAAGCCTTTTGAAAAGTATTGCTTGATGTTGGGGTTTGAAAAAAGTCGTAAAGTAAAGTTGTGGGTGAAAAGGATGAGCACATCAAGTTGTAAAATAGGTTTAGGAGAGACATTACGTAAAGAACTCTTTCTGAAAAGATATAATAAAGCATTTTTGAAATGTGGGAGCCCTTCTGTGTCTCATGTGCACATAAAAAAGTATTTAAAAAATGGGGAGGGAGCTCTTTGGGACTCCGGGGGAGGGGCCCCTTGGGGGGCCCGGGGGAATGAGGGTCCTCTGAGGGACCGGAGGGAGGGGCCCCTTTGGGCGCCTGGGGGGAGGGATCTTTTTGGGACCAAGGGGAGGGGACCCTTTGGGGTTGGGGTATGGGGCCCTTTGGGGTTGGGGTATGGGGACCTCACAACACTGTTCAAATGGAACTTGTGTATTATAACGGCCACAGAGTTTCACCCCAAATCATCTTCTAAAATGTCTTGAACTGTTTCGCCTAAATCATCTTGTAAAATGTCTCAAACTGTTTCGCCTATATCATCTTCTAAAATGTCTCAAATTATTTCGCCCAAAAAAATCCCCTAAAAGTAATTTCTGCCTGTTCCTTTGTTTCGGCATCGTCTCGGAGTCGTTATGGCCTCCCTACTTATATATATATATATATATATATATATATATATATATATATATATATATATATATATATATATATATATATATATATATATATATATATATATATATATATATATATATATATATATATATATATATATATATATATATATATATAATATATATATATATATATATATATATATATATATATATATATATATATATATATATATATATATATATATATATATATATATATATATCTTGTTGATAGAATCTTGTTGAGCATCTCTTGTTGATAGAAGAGCATCGCCAAGTCGCTCAAGCCCATCGCCAAGATGGGCTCAGGATTGCACAAAGCCTCCATTCATAGAGGTTTCAGCGACTTCTTGCTTTCCGGTTCTAAGCCGGCTTAAGCACTTTGGTGTAGACTAGACTTGAGAAGATATGTGATCCCCGCCCTGCACTGGTATCCGGGATCATTGCTTTTCCTGAGGCGAAAATAATTTCAATGATCTAAAGAACATTAAAATTGGAACTTGGAATGTTACGACGTTAAAAGATGACTATCGTATCGACATTTTGACTAACGAATTCAGACGATTCGAACTGGATTTATTAGGAGTTTCAGAAACTCATATCCCAGGGGTAGGAATCATGAAATTAGGTGATGTAGAATATATTTACTGAGGGAGGAATGATGGGGTAGACAGGGAGTAGGGCTCATGATGAATAAGGAAGCTCCTAAGTCTTTTTTAGGTTAGGAAGGTATCAAAAATAGAATACTAATTGCTCGTTTTATGACTAAAAAGTTCAGGGTGTCAGTTATAGTAGTATACGCCCCTGTAGAACCGACTAACGGAGATACGGGTGTTTCTCCCTTTTTCCGAAAATAAAGCAATTTTTTTGGGCTCGTAACTTTTGATGGGTAAAACTAAACTTGATGAAACTTATATATTTGAAATCAGCATGAAAATCCGATTCTTTGGTTGTATCTACTGGTATCAAAATTTCGTTTTTTAATTTCGATTACTATTGAGTCGGGTCGCTCCTTACTTACAGTTCGTTACCACGAACTGTTTGATGACCTTTAACAGATCATTCGATGAAGGATAGTATATATCTTACCGTGAATGTCCGAAATCTAGTTAATGTCGACATTTACCGGCGAATGTCCGAAATGCCGTTTTCTCTGCTTGGATTCAATTAGCTTTGTCAGCTTTAACAACCTTATGCAAGCTATGATTGTAAAAGTTGAAGCTTATGTTATGATGGTAAAAGTTTGCAAGCTATGATGATAAAGGTAAGATTATGTTAGTTTAGGTTATATTTAGTTATAAATAACAGAAATAGGTTAAAAACGTCGCCTAAGCTAACCTAACAAAACCTAATCTAAACTAACCTGTCATTATCAAACCTTGCATTAAACTGAAAAAGTTGACTGGCAACACTGACTAAATCCAATTAGAAACAAAAAGCTATTTTGAACATTCACCAGAGAATGTCGACATTCACCAATTTTGGACATTCACGCTAACATCTATACTTAAAAAGTGGTGACATAGACGCCATGTCACGTTGCTTCTGGATTGGTCGAAGGGGTCCGGTAGCACATTAAAATAATGTAGTTGTTTGCTTTTAGATTTGTTGTTGAGGACCAAAATGTTCTTGGGGCTTTTGTGGTAGCGGGAAAATGAGGACATGCATTTTCAACAACTGAACTAATGCAAGTTTTGAATCAGTGGCGTCGTTTGGGGGTGGCAAGAGGGGCAGTTGCCTCCCCCCCCAATAAATTGAAAAAAGCTATTATATAGCCCATGCCCCTTGATTCTCTGGATGTGGAACTTGTTTGCTCCCTCAATAAAAATGCTGGAGCTACGCCCCTGATTTGAATAGAAAAAATGAAAAAATACAGGAGACAGTTTTTGCATCGTAGCATAATTCATGCCTCCGGTAGCAAGATGATCACACTTCGCTAAGGTGTTCTGTTCACGTGAGATCCCATAAGAAATTTCCAGCCACTTTGACTAGCAATAGTTGCCACATGGTAGTAATTGTCTTTTGCTGTTTTGGGCAGCGAGGAAAGGAGGACAAGCATACTCAGCAGTAGTAAGGCCTCTATTCGTTTAAAACCCAGATTGAATTACAAGTGGATAAGTGTGTGGATTTTCAAGTAATTGGGTTACCAGGGGCCAGTGACCTGTTACTATGAGCTATACATGGGTTGGCAGACGGGTTTTCTAATATGACATTTATTTTTTTGTGGTTAAACAGAGAGAGAGTGGGGGTCACACTAACTTGATTAGTAGCTGGATTCTGATATAAGGAGTAATTTTCATTTTGGTTAATATTAGTAGGAGAATCGAATTCAGAGAGAGAATAGTTTATTTGAAAGCATATTAGTTGAGAAAAAATGAGTGGTGGATTTAAACAATTGAAGATTAATGATGGAACCGACAGCAGCAATAGCAATAATATACGACTACACAATGTAGCCGTGGAAATAACTGCTGGCTGTAGACTTTGCCTTGAATGGGACAGTACGTATTCCAGATACGTGGTATCATTAAGCAAGTTTAGTAGTAAGTCATATAAAGGTTTAAAATCCACATTGAATTGCACGTGGATATGTGTGTGGATTTTAAAGTAATTGGGTTACCAGGGGCCAGTTACCTATTACAATGAACCCTACATGGCTTGGCAGACGGGTTTTTTATGAGGTAACATGCATTTTTTTGGGGTCAGACGGTAAGAGAGAGTGGCGGTCACACTAACTTGATTAGTAGTTGGATTCGGAATATTAGTAAGTACGCAAAGCTATCTCGAATTGCCAAAACTTTTATCGTTCGCATAAAACTAACTCAATTTGAAAAAATGATATTCCATTTGTGTAACTCTGCTCTGAATGTCCTTAATGAGGATATAAATAATATAGAATGACATTGTGACTTGACCTAGCTTTACCTCTCCGATGTGGTCTGTATAATACACAAGTAACGTTTGAAAAGTATTGTCATACAGGGGTTTAGTGAAAGAGGTCTCACTTGCACGAGGGTTCAGATACATGGGGGTTCACTTGCTTGGGGTTCAGTTACATGGGGATTCAGTTACCATGGAACCAACACAAAAACAATGGGGGCACACACACAAAAGCCAAATTAGCCCAGTGGCCTATGAGAAATCATGGGTAGCATGGAGGATTGAGTTGCACGATGGTTCAGTTAAAGGGGGTACACTTACACGGGGGTTTAGTTAAATTGGGTTGAGTTGCACGATGGTTCAGTAGCACGAGAGTTCAGTAGCACGGGGTTTCAATTGTACAGGGTTTCGGTTATACAAGGGTTTAGTTACATGGAAGGGTATAGTGACATTTTAAAAGATGATTTAAAAGAGGATTTTAGAAGAGGATTTGAAGGTGAAACTCTGTGGTCGTTATAATAAACAAGTTCCATTTGATCAGTGTTGTGAGGTCTCCTACCACAACCCCAAAGGGTTCCGATCCCCCCACCCCAACCCCCAAGGAAGCCCCCCGTCCTCAAAGGTTCTCCGGGCCCCCAAAGGGTCCCCGGTGCCCCAAAGGCTCCTGAGCCCCCATTATAATACTTTTTGATTTCACCTCTTGGATATACAGTACAGATACTTCATTCAAGGAATTATGAAAATATTTGTAAGTAAGTAACAAACTCCTTATTGATTTCACCTCTTGGATATACAGTACAGATACTTCATTCAAGAAATTATGAAAAAATCGCAAGTAAGTAACTTTTTTTTCTATATATCACAAACAATTTTCGCTTAGCTACACGATGTAGAAATTTAATTCAAGAAATTACGAAAAAATTCTCTGTAAGTAACCATTTCTTTCTTGAAACCAACTCTTGAATTCACCTGTTGGATAAACAAAAAGACATTTCGTTCAAGAAATTATGACAAAATTTTAAGTAAGTAACAAACTCTTTATTGTTTTCACGAGTTAGATATACGATGTAGAAATTTAATTCAATAAATTATGAAAAAAATTCTCAGTCTAAGTAGCAAATTCTTTCTTGAATTCACCTGTTTGATAAACAAAAATACACTTCATTCAGGGAATAACGAAAAAATTCTAAGTTAGTAACAATTTCTTTCTTGAAGTCAACTCTTTAATGCACATGTTGGATAAACAAAAAGACATTTCGTTCAAGAACTTATGACAAAATTCTAAGTAAGTAACAAACTCTTTATTGTTTTCACGAGTTAGATATACGATGTAGAAATTAAATTCAAGAAATTATGAAAAAATTCTCAGTCTAAGTAACAAATTCTTTCTTGAATCCACCAGTTGGATAAACAAAAAGACACTTCATTCAGGAAATTACGAGAAAATTCTAAGTAAGTAACAAACTCTTTATTGTTTTCACGAGTTAGATATACGATGTAGAAATTAAATTCAAGAAATTATGAAAAAATTCTCAGTAAGTAACCATTTCTTTCTTGAAATCAACTCTTGGATATATAATACGGAAATTTCATTCAAGAAATTATGAAAATATTTGTAAGTAAGCAACAAACTCTTTATTGATTTCACCTCTTGGATATACAGTACAGATACTTCATTCAAGAAATTATGAAAAATCGCAAGTAAGTAACTTTTTTTCTCTTTATCACAAACAATTTTCACTTAGCTACACGATGTAGAAATTTAATTCAAGAAATTATGAAAAAATTCTCAGTAAGTAACAATTTCTTTCTTGAAGTCAACTCTTGGAAACACAATGAGGAAATTTCATTCAGGAAATTATAAAAATATTTGTAAGTAAGTAACAAGCTCTTTATTGATTTCACCTCTTGAATATACAGTACAGATACTTCATTCAAGAAACGTGATTAAACACGTTTTGAAACTACATGCTATTTGCATACATTTCCTTGGCACCTTTTTATTCTTTCCTTGGTACTTAATTTAGACGAGGTTACGTGCGCGCACGTAACCTCGTCAAGAAAAACGCCATGTCGGCCATATCGGAAAATTTATTTGTACTTTTGTTTGGTTTTAAGTGAAAACAAAAGGTGATTTTTTTAACTTCAGCCGTTTCTTATGTTATATAGTAAAGAACAAAAATTGGTATAGAAAAATTAGCTTAAATTCACAAAAAAAGTATAAATTGGATGTGAAGGGTTTTTGGGTAATAAAATGTTTTTTAAATTATTTTTTTTCTTTATCACAAACAATTTTCAATGTGTGTGTGTGTGTGTTTGTGCAAGGCAGATCAATTTCCATTATTTATTGCCAGCCCGGGCCCGGGCCCGCCGCCGCGGGCCCCCGGCGCCCGGCGCTTCCCGGCCCCGGCCGCCGCAGCGGCCGTCCCCCGATGGGGGGGGGGGGGAAGGGGGACCCCAGTTGTAAATAAAAGTGTATGATATTATTTCACAAGTGCATTAGTCCAATAAATGTTGTATTTTTTTTTATAAATAAACAAAAAAAAGTGTATTTATTTAAGTGTTTTTTTTCTAGTGGTTATTTAAATGTTGTATTTTTTTATTATAAATAAATTGAAAAAAAGTGTACTTTTATTTTCATGTTTAATGTGCTTTTTCCAATGTAGTATTTTTTTTAAAGTATTGTTACCTTTTTATGTATATAATAAAAGAAAATATTATTCCTCTTCTTCTTCTTCTTCCTATTATTCTTGAACCGAGTAGTAATAGGGAAATTATTTAGTCATTAGACAGCCATAGTCTACAGTTAGTTGTCTAGGTGAACTCTTGAACGGAATATGTATCAATTTAAAACACCATTCAGATCGTTTCTATGTGGACCGTCAATGTCGGGCAAAACAACACTCTTAACTAAAATAATTAAAAATTGCGATAAAATGTTTGTGGAAAAGCCGAGAAAATCTATACAGTATTTGGCAGGAGTCATATTATAAAATAAAAGCAATTGTTGCTACGACGGGGTTGGTGCAGATACAATTCATACAGGGACTTGATTTTTTCAGAATTATTGAACAAAACTCTTGGTTGATCATTGACGATCTGGCTGAATCTATTGAACAATGGTCCCAGGAAAAGCTGCAACTGTTCGATGTTCGCTCTCATCACGAGCAAATTTCCATCACTCTGGTTCTAAGCTATCTCTTTCATCAGAGCAAATGTATGCAAAGATTTACATTGAACTGTACCTACTAGATCATATATAGAGTTGTTCGTGATTCTAGCGTGCGCCTAATGTCTAACAAAAACTTAAATACCGGCACCCCTAGTTTTCTTCTCTCAGCATATAATATGGCAACTAATAAACCCTACGGCTATATCCTATTGAATCTTAATCAAAACACACCCGAGGATCTGCGTGTAGTCACAGATATTTTTGACAATGAAATTACAGTATATCTCCCCGTGAACACTAAAAAGACCTATTAGTTGCTATCATGACACTGAACAAACTACATGAAAATAGATATTTGTTTTCAGTTTTAAGCACTTCAAAACCTCCGCTTAGGAAAGCAATACTCAAACACGGTATTGACAATGGTTTCATTAATCTAATATCTGAACGATGTTTAAAGTTGACCAAGGGTAATGTTCACGTGCCAGAAGTAGTTAAGCAGCAGGCAAAGCAACATCGTTCCATTGTACATACATTGGCATCAAAAAGTAAAGGAAAGAATTTTAAAAGGAAATGACTTCTTCATACGGGCGTTAGCTTTTTCACACTTTTACTGCCAATAGTTGCAGGACTTGTAAACAGTTTTCTCTAGACAGATAATGGCAAAACCCTATAAATTGACTCCAATAGAACTCGCTCTCTCACCTGTCGAACACTTTGAGAACAATCTGAGTAAATTCCTTGACAATGAAAATATTGAGGATGATAAAAAACTGCTTTTACTTCAAGATGCACTTCGCCGAGTGGACAAACACAAGTCCTATTAGTTGAATCCCACTGCTGCTGGTGCTGCTGATCCCAAAAAAGAATCATCTCCTCAGCATTCTGATTCTGTAGAAAAATCATCGAAGGAGTAATTGTATTAATTTTTATTGAAAACTGGAAATCTAAGGTCCAAATAAAGTGTTGAAAAACTAACATGATTCCTATCCTATATCTTGGAAATTAGTGAAGATTACACTCAAATTGAGAGTGATGGGGAAAAGATTAAAATCAAGGGCAAGATCTATAATCTACTTGATTTAATCTATGACATGGTTACGAATCGCAAGGGATTTTTATCATTTGACACTCATCTATACAACTTTCTAAATACATTAAACTTCCCCAAAAGTCTTATTGGCAATAGACAAATTCTAAAAAAATTAAATGAACATGCATCATCATCATCATCATCATCAACAGCATTGACATCATTAAAAAATGAACTTGAAGAAGAAGATTTTAAATCAATGTTGGAAAATACACTTTCAAATATTTTCCAATGAAGACTATTTCATTGATTTGTCGTCAGCATTTATTGATTTAAATGTTGTGGTGAAGAAAAAGTCAGATAATACAACTCCAAATGCCGGCGATGGTCTCTCCTATGAAAACCAATGACGACAAATCAATGAAATAGTCTTCATTGGAAAATATTTGAAAGTATATATTTTCCGAGAGGGGTTGTTGGGGGTGAAACTGTTCATAGTTGCCATACTTGACACTGACATCAACATTTTCAGCATTGAATAGATTCAATGAGGAACTGATTGATGGATATGATTCCTTGTGGGGGAGATAAGTCATCTTAAGAGAAGAAGAAATCATTCTTGGATCTAAGAATCTTTATGTTTTTCTTCTTCTTCTTCAGCTAATCGATAGTCCCTATTTTAGTCCTCAAAGTCCTTGTTGTTAATCTTTTCTTCTTGCAAGGGCGGAGACTGATGATTGAGCGACGTACAAGAATCATTTTCAACCACACCCTATTTTGCCGAGATTTTAGTTGCTCACCAATGACTCTCGCTGATTATCTAATATTTTCCTTAATACTCTCCTTGAAATTCCTGCCCTACCCCCAGTCCTGTAGTGTGGAGGCAGCAAAATTCGATGCAGCAGGTACAAGATATTTTCTGGCAAGGGGTAGTGTAGAACGAAATAACCTAGCCAACCAGCTACCAAGACCATAGCCAGACATTGTAGTACGCCCCTTGTAGTAGTCCAATCCATTGCCTATTTGACGTGGACTCAAAGCACCAAGATAGCAATCGATATTGGGACAGACCAATAGAATTCTCCTATTGTTCATTTTAGGTGATTGTAATATCGTTGACAATGGGTCGGAAATGACAAGTAATTATTGCTAAGCCTTTAGTTATTGCTAGAGGATCACCCAATTCATTTCTTAGTGTTAACTGACAGAGTTCCAAATACTAAGTGTTTACAGGAACATATTGAAGATGCTTTACATTATAGTGATGAAGAAGCTCATCTGTTGTTTTTTGTTCAAGATCACGTAGGAGAGGTATATTTGAATTACCGACTCTTGATGTTTCCACAAAGGATGTATGTAGAAATATGCCGGAGTCCGAGACTAAAAAACCAGGTGAATAATCAGCAAAAATATCTTGATCCATCCCGTAAACGGTGCCAGCATTTTTCCCATTGATCATATTCTGTTTAAAGCCAAGAACGTCTCTCAGATTATCAGTGACAATAATTATTTTAGTGTCAACCGGTGAGCTAATGTAAATCCTATCATGTTCCAATGAATATTAAAATGGAATGTACCATTCCTACGATATGAGATTTTTCTATTGACTGTAAGACACAAATCTCCCATATTATCAAATTCAATATATTTCAATCTAACATGTGGATAGTCACTAGATTTAAGTGCTTCAACCCATTCATAGTCGACATAGCCCAACCCATTCATAGTCCAATCAAATGGTATAACTTTTATATCATACACACGATCCTTTTTCAGGATGTCATAGGTATTTTTGAGAATAAAGTCAACAAGAGCCACTTCATATGCACCGTCAAATTTGATGGTGGGAGAGAGTTTTGTCCAAAAATCACTTGTCGTATTCAAGTCATTGTATAGAGGATCGGAAACGTTGGACATGAAAGTTTCATAGAAATCATTGGGTATTGTCAATATCTTCAACACCGATCCAATAATCAAATCAGAATTTTATCCTAGCCACCGAACAAGTAACTGTTTCTTACACCTGCGAGTACATGTTTTTAATATATTTTCAATTTGCTACATTTCACTGTCATTTTTAACTTTTTTCAGTTCATAGTCATAAAAGCCGCCGAGAATCTCTTCATCCTTGGTATCACGCAGGTGATAAGTTATGGGCTTGGTGTCTAGGATTTTTGCCACTTTAAAAAGTTCTATGGACCACAAGTAATTCCCCTTTTCAAAAACATTACTTGTTCTATTAATTCGAACATTATCACCAACATTGATTTTATTTTTCATCTTCTTGACAGCCGATTCATTGGAATACTGTTTAAGAAAGGTGTCAATTGTATCATGATCAGAATGATGAACTTCCGTTGGTGTAGAGTTGGACAATGATCGATGAGGTCGTTGATTATAAATCAACATTATTTTATCTAGATCTTGAATAAAAGCCTGTGTTTTTTTTAATGTACAATATCTTGATATTAAAAGACGAATTGTTCTTATCAATCGTTCAGCTAGTGCAGCTTTTATAGGAATGTGACTATGATAGAGAAATTTAATATATTTCTCTAGTACTTTTGCAACATGGGGATTAACAAATTCACTACCGCGATCCGTTTGAATTTTTTATACGAATCATGTTCGAGAATACTTTCAATGGCCTGAGCAACTTTAACACCTCTCTTTGATCGCAATGGAATTGCATATGCATAGCGACTAAAACACTGATGGCAAGTAGAATGTACTTGTACGGTGTATTGTGACGTCTTTGAAGCTCATCTAGAGTCAGGAGATCTGCTTGCATTATATGCAATGGGTAAAAGGCTTTAGTTTTTCAATATTGATTGGCACGAAGTCTGTGATTTCTATGCAGAGTGTAACTTGATTCATTTTGTAGATAGTCTTGTACACTTTTAGTGTGAACACCAGTGACTTTGGAAAGAGTGGCGGGGGAGATTAAACTCCCCGCCTCACCAATATTTTCATGAACACATTTCAGAACTTCAACCAATTTGAACGTAAACACGTTGTTTAACGTCCTCTACCCTTTTGTATACTGGCTGTTGGTGGTGATGGTGATGGTGATGTTGACTTGATACGTCTTCGCTTTTTTCTAGCTATCAGCGGTGTGCTAGTATTTTCCAAAATTGATTTAAAATCTTCTTCTTCAAGTTCATTTTTTAATGATGTCAATGCTGTTGATGATGATGATGATGATGATGCATGTTCATTTAATTTTTTTAGAATTTGTCTATTTCCAATAAGACTTTTGGGGAAGTTTAATGTATTTACAAAGTTGTATAGATTAGTGTCAAATGATAATATTACTTTAAGATTTTTAACAATGTCATAGATTAAATAAAGTATATTATAGCTCTTGCCCTTAATTATAATCCCTTTCCCATTACTCTCAACTTGAATGTGATCTTGACCACTTTCCAAGAGATAGGCTAGGAGTCGTTTACTTTGTTCACGATATGAGTGGGGCATTAGATTTCCAATTTTCGATAAAATTGAATCCAATTCCTCCTTCTTTAATTGTGCTCCAGAAGCAGAATTCTGATGAGATGATTCTTTTTTTGGATCAGCAGCAGCAGCAGCAGTGGGCTTCGACCGATAGGACTTGTGTTTGTCCACTCGGCGAAGTGCATCTTGAAGTAAAAGCAGTTTTTTATCATCCTCAATATTTTCATTGTCAAGGAATTTACTCAGATTGTTCTCAAAGTGTTCGACGGGTGAGAGAGCGAGTTCTATTGGAGTCAATTTATAGGGTTTTGCCATTCTCTGTCTAGAGAAAACTGTTTACAAGTCTTACAATTATTGGCAGTAAAAGTGTGAAAAAGCTACCGCCTGCCAGAAGAAGTCGTTTCCTTTTAAAATTCTTTCCTTTCTTTTTAGAGGCCAATGTACGTACACTGGAACGATATTGCTTTGCCTGTTGCTTAATTACTTCTGGCAGTTGAACATTACCCTCGGTCAAATTTAAACAAAGTTCGGATATTAGATTAATGAAATCATTGTCAATACCGTGTTTGGGTATTGCTTCCCTAAGCGGAGGTTTTGAAGTGCTTAGAACTGAATACAAATGTCTATTTTCATGTAGTTTCTTCAGTGTTATGATAGCAACTAATAGGTCTTTTTAGTGTTCACGGGGAGATATACTGTAATTTAATTGTCAAAAATATCTGTGACTACACGCAGATCCTCGGGTGTATTTTGATTAAGATCCAATAGGATGTAGCCGTAGGGTTTATTAGTTACCTGATTGTATGCTGAGAGAAGAACTTTTGGGGCGCCTGGATAGATTTGTTTATTGAAGGTTATAATCTAGCTAGAATTACGAGTAACTACGTAGATGATATAGTAGGTGCAGTTCAATGCAAGTGTTCGCATACATTTGCTCTGATGAAAGAGATTGTGTAGAACCAGAGTAACAGAAATCTGTTCATGATGAGAGTGAACAGTGAACAGTTTTAGCATTTCTAGGGACAATTGTTCAATAGATTTAGCCAGATCTTCAATGATAAACCAAGAGTTTTGTTCAATAATTCTGAAAAAATAAAGCCCCTGTATGAATTGTATCTGTACCAACCCCATCGTGGTCGCAATTGCTTTTATTTTATCATATGACTCCTGCCAAATACTATAGCAATAGTAGATTTTTTCGGCTTTTACACAAACATTTTATCGCAATTTTTAATTATTTTAGTTAAGAGTGTTGTTTTGCCCGACATTGACGGTCCACACAGAAACGATCTGAATGGTGTTTTAAATTGATACATGTTCCCTTCAACAGTTCACCTAGACAACTAACTGTAGACTATGGCTGTCTAATGACTAAATAATTTCCCTATTACTACTCTGTTCAAGAATAATAGGAAGAAGAAGGAGAAGAGGAATAATATTTTCTTTTATTATATACATAAAAAGGTAACAATACTTTAAAAAAAATACTACATTGAAAAAAGCACATTAAACATGAAAAAAATACACTTTTTTTAAATTTATTTATAATAAAAAAATACAACATTTACATAACAATTAGAAAAAAACACTAAAATAAATACACTTTTTTTTTGTTTATTTATAAAAAAAATACGACATTTATTGGAATAGAGCAATTAAAATAATATCATACACTTTTACTTACAGCATTTTAAATTTTGGGGTCCCCCTCCCTCCCCCCGGGGGGCGGCCGCTGCGGCGGCCGGGGCCGGGAAGCGCCGGAGGCCCGCGGCGGCGGGCCCGGGCCGGGGCAGGCATTAAATACTGGAAAATGATCTGCCTTGCACACACACACACACACATTGAAAATTCTTTGTGATAAAGAAAAAAAATAATTTAAAAAACACTTTATTCCCTAAAAAACCCTCCCACCCAATTTATTCTTTTTTTGTGAATTTAAGTTAATTTTTCTAGACCGAGTTGTTTTTTGTACTCTATACATTCAACTCGGTCAGAAATTAAATAGTGACCGTGTGGTAGTACCTTCACACCATGCTCAAGTACATAGACTTTGTCCTATATGGCAGACATAGCGTTTTTCTCAACTCTAACTGCGTAGTTTTTAAATTATAAAGAGCAAATCGCCATGACTTTCGCTCATGGGACTAAACTACGTTCCAAACGGTTTCTATATACACTCATGTCGAAATTATTTTTTACAAAGTGTGTAAGTACCCCCTTGCAAACTTGTTTGATATCCTTGCCGTGCGTTTCCACACAGTATACCTTCAGACAAGGAAACACACCACTGGATATCAGATCGCTACCCGTTTCAGATTTTAGCATTAACAATTGGTTTGGGGCCTGGCGTTTTACTAGCTCCGGGTAGAGGGATTCGTCCCAGTTAGTGTAGTTCATTCGTGAGCTAATGTACTCGCCATTTTCCAAATCATTCAATAGATTCTCAGTTTTGACTTTTAACAGGAGTGAATCAGTGTCCCCGTAGTACACTTGAGCTTGTCCCTCAATCGGCCAATGTACCTTGCATACATTATAATAAAATGACAACATGAGTTTCTTGGATATTCAGTTATTGCACTTCCGCTCGCAATATTTTTATTTAATACAATGTTTCTTTTCTTGCGATGTAGCAGCACCATATTAGAGTCTATGATTGTGAACGATGTGAAGTTTGGATCCGCAATGATTCCAGCACAATCTTTGGGGTTGGTTGCAATGTCAAATCGACTTCTGTGTCGTACGCTCTCGCACATTTTACCGAAAGCTGAGTTCAAAATGAGTTTATAGAATTCTTTTTCAACTTTCGTTTTCACTTGTGAACGCCTACTGACAAAGGTGTCAATAAACGTTTTCATGTAGGGTTTTTGATAATATTGGAGGGCTCTTTGAGAATTTGTGACTTTGAAACCATTGAACACCATCTATCTCAATGACAAGCGATGAAGAATGATATTGTGTTCCGGGTTGAGGTTGGAAATTATTTTTTGTTTTGGAGGTACCCAGTGCATACTCCCGTCCTCTACTGAAGATAAATTCTAGGGACTCGGAGAGTCCCTACCCACCGGTCTATTTATGCACGGAAAAACAAAGTCTTTTACTGAGTCATGGATTTCCATGGGTATTTCACCATCAATTTCAAAAAACCATCCCTGTGCCCCATTCTCCTCAACACTAGCAATGTCGGGGAAATTCGAAGCACAGGGATTGTCAAGCCATTTATAATTGCCACACGGCAAACAGTAGTGAGACATTGCCGATGGGTAAAGAGAATTCATATCCAGAAAACTGCGTCCGACTTTTCATCGGTGTGCTGTCCACTCGGATCAGTTTTCATGATACGATCCCCATGAAAAACATACCCACCCCTCATTGATCTCTCTACAAACAGATGCTGATCCACATCGGCGATCAGACCTATTTCTTCTTTGCTGATTTTAAGTATCAATTCCATCTCCAAATGGGGAGTGGAAAAATAATAATCTAAATCCAACCCAAATTCCTCATAGATTTTATCCGTATTTTTGCACACAATGTCCAGAAGAGTGAGTACGTCACTGGCCAAGTAAAGTTTACAATAATCCCACCCATTTTTACATCTGCCCTTTGTCCAAACCCTCTTAGAAAATTCATAGTCGCTTGTGGTGCACTCCCTCTCATTAAGTAAATTAAAAAAAGCTTCCATGGGCGGTACTGACACCTCATCTAGCCTCGAGCCTGAGTTGTAATAATCATATGGATATATACCCTTACACGTTAATAAATCATAAATTTCATCATTGGGGACGCGCTGTTTTAGGAGGGGGAAGCTATCAAAATTGTCAATTTTCTACACCTGAATCAATTGACTTAAAGATTTGGGGAAGAAGCTGAAAGAGTTTAAAAAACGGATTTTATTCAGGCAAGTGTTACCCTTGTCAACTGTTTTCCACATGAATTCTAGCAGCAGTAGCTTCTCCGATGATTTGGATATGATATTAAATGAAAAAGAACCATCTATCCTTGCGTCATCTACAACTCCTCCCTTGGCAATGCGGGCCAACGCCAGAAGAATAAACTATAAGTTTCAATGGGAATTGATGGGAAACACAGGTACGAAATAATGTCCTATAACTTTTAAATTGCTTTAACGATGTACTATTCTTCTTAAGTTACTCCTCCTCGATGGAATTTTATGCCATAAACGGTCTTGGGTGATCACCTTCCTCCTCCCCCCATTCCCAACACCATCATCAAATTCTCCCTTGTAAACCCAACACATTTTACGATTTTTAATGGCCACTATGTCATCTGGTGATAGGAGCATAGGATAGTTTGTATAACGAAGGCGTGAAATTGCACCGTTCGCTGTTTTGATTAGACTGACCAATGCTGAGTACATGAAGTTTTCTCCGTCCCCATAAACCTCAACGACCTCAAGCACGTTCATGGTATTATTGAAATCTCGTTATATTTGAGCGTTAGAGATCCATTTAGCTTCATGTATTTTAAAAAAAGTTGAATTTCACGTGTCGCAAATGTTCGTCAGTTGATCTTCGTAGTCGAAAGCAATCTTATTGCTCTGCAGGAGCGTGTTTTGAAAATTTTTAAAACTTAAGATCGCTCTATCTCCACTTACTGTCTCCACAGCCTGGTATCCATGACGTTTACAGTGTTTCATGTGATGCTTTAACTTTAAATCAGTCCAAAATCTTGAGAGACATGTTGGACAGTAATAACACACACCCCCACGCCCCGGTTTACCCTCTCTTAGAAACCTACTAATATCCGTAATTGGATTGAAATGAACAATTGAATCGGAGTCTGTGGGTGGGGTGTATAGAAGCCACACCCAATGTTCTACTGATTCAATTGAAGGAGCCCGCACTGGAAATAATACACCCTTCTTATCGGAACGCTGACCCTCTTCAAATTCTGGTTCATACTGTAACACCGTGACACCAATCTTTAAATGTGTATTAGCCCGCTCAAAAATATCTATTCCTTTTAGTGTCACGGGATATTGACCATTTAAACAATTAAAATTTACTTTGGAGAACTTTGAACCTTCCCTACCATTAACTGGCATTTTGTCGAACTTCTTCTTAGATGCATCTATTTGAAGAGGTCTCTATGCGGCAATTAAAAATGCATACTTGAAACACTACAGCCTCGTATAGAAACAGATTAGCTGCATCCCCTTACATCTCACCAAATCTGAACGCTATTTAGGAACTAAATCCATCTCCCCCTGCCCCTCACTTACGATAAAATCCTTTTTAAACCTACATATATTAACATTTAAACTTTCAATAAATAAAACCACAGATCCACTACCCCCCTCGTTATAATTTTCCCACTTACTTTGAATACTATTAGCCCAATTTAGAAAAACCTCCCCATAATTTTATAAATGTGGGTGAATTTCCAACATCTATGTGTGCAAGTATTTCGAATACATATCACCCGCATTTTCATTAAAAAAAAAAATTGTAGTGCTATTGATGCTTTTAAACTGACCCCCACTCCCCATACCCTCCTTTGATGTTCAAGAATGGCTCGAATCTTATCAGTATATGATTGTGTAATGGCCAGTGGATATGTTATTATATCCCCCGAGACTAGAGAATTGAAGGGATCACAAAATTTTGCGCTGTAGACTAATGTGTGATGCAAGGCGGAGTAGGACAGAAAAAAAATCCAGAAGAGGGGATAATATTGTTATTGTATTACTACTACTATCTTTAACATTCGGTGGTATGGTGGAGTGTGACAGGGAATTGTCAATAACACCACCACTCCCAGTCTGTTCAATCACATTGGGTGGATGTGGCATGAGGTAGTCCCCTAGTACATATTCCAAGGTGTTTGGGGACAATTGGTCGAGCCAGCCTGTTTTGTCCTGTGATGGAATTTCATTAGGAGGACCCGGTTCAGATGCACTAGTAAAATCACCTAAATATTCACGCATAACACTATCTGCCCACTCCGGGTCCTCAAGCATGTCAATATCACAGCTTAAGTCGTCTAGGCTAGCCGTTTCCCCAAAAACATCATAAAGGAACCCCCTATGCCACTCCACATTCTGTAGAACTAGTGTAGGTTCATCACTAAACTCCGTTTGTGGTGGAAGAATTAGTCCTGTAAATACACTTGCTTCATCACTCAAGGGTGTCGGTGGTACTATATCATTAATATGTAGAAAAAAAAGTTTTATTTTTTATGTAAAATAACCATTATTTTTTTATAAAGTTAATGAACTGTGTCAATTTCTCATAGTCATTGTCCCACCACCACCTGAACAATTAAAAGAAGAAGAAGAACAAAAAAAGTTACATTGCCATATGTATTTCATAATGACAACTGAACATGTTAAAAAAAAATATATATTGTTTTATTCAGGAAAATGTACTCTAATTCTTAGAAGGGTAAGTTAGAACAAGAGAATGATATATAAAACTAATGGTTTTATTCCAAAAATTTTCAGAATAAAAACGCAAAATATGGGTCCAATTCTAGTGCTTGACCCTCTTCAATATAACTCTCAGTGAAATTCGACCATCCTTCAACCGATGCAGAGTGATGTATGAAAACCTGCTTCTCAGCTTCGGGTAATGGAAACGAATTCCATACATCGGTTGGTGGTGAAACTCTCTCATTAATCTGAATTTTTTTATGTCATTTGCCAATTGATTTGTTTTAAGTTGTGGATATAGTTGACCTGGACTAAATAGATGATTGTAAGAGAAAATAAATTTTTTGCTCCATCCATATCAACAATTAAATTGCAATTAAAATGTCGGATGGTCCTTTTTAGAGCCGTTTTATAGATTATTAAAAAACCTTCTTCCTATGTTAAAATATCTTATAGGAAATCGCCGTCCTGTCACAAGAACCTCACTTAAGTTTCATATTATGGCTGGGGGTCTGATTAAAATTCAGGTAAACTGATGGGTAATTTGATAAACATCGGATTTTACAAAAGTTTAGTGCAAAAACATAATGCACTTTAAGAATGGTTGTCAACTGTGATATAGCGAGTTGTCTGTTTTCATATAGTTAGTTTGTTTAAGGGAATATTGGATTATTGCATTAGAAAACATCTTGGTTAGAAGAGAATTTAAAAGATAACGTTTTTTAGATATGCATGATAAGCTATTTTAGTATTATAAGCATTCCTTTATATACTGCTAATTTGGTTAATGAAAGAAAATGAAATAGGGCTATTATAGAATAGTTTAGAAACAAATTTAAGTTTTACTCATCAATAGTTACGCACTTAAGAAAATTTACCTTATTTTTGAAAATCGGAAAAGAAAAAACCATATGTATATAATTACAAATTATGACTGGGTTTCTACGCCTGAAGTCCCTGTCAAAAAATGAAGGGGGGGTCAGCCTCACGACCTTGAGTGGACTGATCTGAGGCATTATGAGAAGCAGCCCAATCTCTTTTCATCGTTATTCCAGATTGCATGGTGCTGACGCTAGTATGATAAGGCTCTTGTACAATAAACTGTGTGGTTGATTGTTGGTCGGGGTTGCGGATAATTCAACCGGCAAATTTGATAATTTATGTTCTTGTTGCTTGCATTTGCGTGGCTTCGCGCAATCTTTGTTTCTTTTCGAAAGGGGGGTTATTGAACGTATCCTCTTCCTTTAAAAAAAAGGCAAAATTTATAATGAAAAAAACAATCCCCTTTTTCCATTTTGTTCGATAAATGCTTAAGAGGTCAAATTTTACCCTTCTCTTGTTTACATGCAAAAATTTTATTGCTTATTAACGCGTGATGTATATATTAGCTTAATGTTGCTCCTATTATTAATTTCTTTACCTTCCTTCTTCTTACTGCTAAAAAAAACCAACAGAAATTATAACGTATGTAAGGGGGTTCTCCCCCAAGTCAATACCTCACTCTTTACGCTACAGTTTACCCTACAAGTGAATACCCCTACAAGTGAATGAATTTTAATGAAAATCACACCGTCAGATTCAGTGTATCAGAAAACCCTATTACATAGGTTTCAAGCTCATATCTGCGAAAATCTGCAACTTTGTATTTTTTTTGCCAGAAGAAAAATATACGAATATAGAAGTTAATTTGTAAAGATATCCATTTAGCAAAAGAAAAGTAAAATGTTTATGCAAATAAAAGCTGCATTAACTAAAAAACGATCAGAAATTAAATAAAAAAAAACAAGTTTTTTAAACTGAAAGTAAGGAGCGACATTAAAACTTACAACGAACAGAAATTATTCCCTATATGAAAGGGACTGCCCCCTCCTCAACGCCTCGCTCTTTACGCTAAAGTTTGACCCTGTCTCACAACTTTATTTTTTTTAACAATAAAAAACTTTAGCGTAAAGAGTGAATCCTTATGATGATGATTTCAAATATATCAGTTTCATCAAGTTTAGCTATACCGGTAAAAAGTACGCGCCTGAGAAAAATTTGCCTTGTTTTTGAAAATAGGGGGAAGCACCCTCTAAAACTCATAGAACTTTAATGAAAATCACATCATCAGATTTAGCAAATCAGAGAACCCTACTATAGAAGTTAAAAGCTCCTGTCTGCAAAACTGTGGAATTTTGTATTTTATTTTTTCCTAAAGTCACCCCCAAGGTAACACGCAAGCTTTTCATTCAAACCAGAAAAATACAGCATGTTTGGAAAAAGCTTGTTTCTGAATGATAAAGAACTTTTTTTCAAAACAATAAAAACTTTTAAACATACCTATGGAGGAGAGATTTTATTTACATAATAGAAAAAAGCGTGCTTTGCCGTTTCTATCGAATATACTCGTCATATTCTTAAGATTTTGTACTGTTGAAGGGGAGGGGGGCCAAATCCCTCTGAAATTTGAATTTACTAGTAAAAGTTTTTCTTACATTTTTTTTGGGGGGAAATAAAAGAATGAAAAGTGTACTCACATTGAAAATGAACGAATCCATTGTTTTCAAAGTTAATAATATATAGTGTACTATAAACAATGTCTTAAAACATAATGAAAATTGGAATGCAGTGTAAGGACATTATATAGGGTTTTTAATTGAGTACATTATAGCTTGCCAAGTTTTTTAAAAAACCGACTAATCAAGTTATCATATGGAGTAACCACCAGCTTTCTCTAATCGATTGACACACAAAAAATGAGTGTCAGATTAGAAAACCTGTCTGCCAAGCCATGTAGGGTTCATAGTAATAGGTAACTGGCCCGTGGTAACCCAATTACTTGAAAATCCACACACATATCCACGTGTAATTCAATGTGGATTTTAAACGAATAGAGCCCTTACTACTCTCAGCAATGGGGTTAATGCTAGATTTGAATAATGGAAGGATTGATTAATCTCTAAGTTCTATTAGCGCTTCGTGTAGAATTGAGGAAATGTGTTAGTCCCCGTCCTGCACTAGTTTTGGGACAATTGCTTTTCCTGAGTCCATGATAATTTCAATAAGAGGAAAATTGCAACTTCAGATGTTAAAATGTTAAAAAACAACCATCGTGTTTACATTTTTACTGACAAATTCAGAATCTTTGAGCTGGGTTTGTTAGGAATTTCCCAAACTCAAGTCTCAGGGGTAGGAACCATAGAATTATGTGGTATAGAATGTTTTTACTCACGCAGGAAGGACGGGGTACGTAGACAGGGATTAGGGTTCATGATGAATAATGAAGCTGCTAAGTCTTGTTTAGGCTGGGAAGATATTTATGATAGGATCCTAGTTGCTCATTTTAGGACTAAAATATGCATGGCCCTGCGGTTTTTTTTGTGTCAAATATAATATCCTATATACTATACTATATAGAAGACGGATGTTATAATTTTAGGAAAATAGACTGTGAAGTCATCGATTGTGTCTTAAATAGGAAAGCTAGAAAGGCAGCTAGGAATACTAGAGAAAATACTTTAAGTTTAGTAGAGGGGAGGGGTGGACTGTACAAGAAAAATTTGAGTGATGCATCATATGAAAACAAGAGAAATTTAAGGAAAGTGGAAAAAGTATTACAATATGAATTAAGGAGGTCAGGTGGAGGCCATGGATAAAATTGCTAAATATCTGGAAGATGCAACCAAACGACACAATAGTAAAATACTTTACTGGCATGTTAAAAAATCGAGAGGGAACAATTAATCTGGGCGTGTCCCAGCTAAAATAGGAACGGGGCCACAATTAGTTATGAGGAAAGGGTTACTGACAAATGGGGAGAACATTTTGAAAATGTGCTAAGCTGTGATAGATATATAGGAAAAGATGTAGAAAAGAATTTAAAAGTTTGGGATTCTTTGAAAGCAAAGGAGCATCAATTTTGTGAGTGTGATTTGTTGACAATACTGAAAAGTAAAAAATAAGTAAGCCCCACATGCTGATAGTGGGGTAAATGAGTGTCATATTTACTGGTGTGTCACCGACAGGTTATATATGTGTTTCTTCATTGGTATTATTTGGTTCATGGGCTGTTTGAACAATGGTAGTAACGTTTGCTGGCACTTTGTTTTTCATCGATTCGTCTTTAAATTCTTTAGTGATATTTTCTACCAATTCCATTTTATTTTTCCGGCAATTTCACTGTTTATTACAGCTTTATTTTTACAAAAGTAACAGTTGCGGCACGTAGACAAGACATGGTTTATGATATTAGTAGAAGAGTAGGCCGTTCTTTTCCCCTTTGCTTTCCGTTGAATGCTATTACCTAAAAGATGACGATAGGTTCTATCAATAGGAAGTATGTGACCAAAAGCACTAGCAAGAAGATACTCCTCTTCGTCAACTATTATTTTTATGTTGGCATTCTCTCTTTTTTTTTAAATACCACCTCATCTCCTCTCAGTGGCAATAACATTAAAAAAACTACTTTTAAACATTACAAAAATCTAAATGCCACCTACACTCTACATTTTACTAAAATTAGCAGCCAAAGAGTGGTCTTTGCATTATTGTACTTCTACTAAAATAATTTTTAATTTTTATTAACAATAAAATAAAATTCTCTCCCGCAGAACGGACGTCCCCCCTCCACAGGAAGTCCCTGCTTGCGGTGGCCATTTACAACAACAGACAAAATTTTCTAAAATTCCAATTCATCAAAGAAGCCACTACTAAAAATAAATATAAAAAAATATCCCAATAAAAAATAAATAAAAAAACAACAAAAAACCAAAAAACTCTCTTTTACATTATCATTTCAGCTTATTTTTACAACACACAAAAATAAACACACTAATATTTATGAAAAACAAATAAGCTGAAATGACCACCAAACCCCATTTTTAAACTTCATTTTTTTCCTTTTTTCCTATTTTTTTATTTTTTGGCTGCTAATTAAAAAAAAACAAATTTCAATAAATTTCTTTAAACTACCTTACTTGCAACGCTGTTTTCTCACTCACTGACACAAAAAACTATCTCTTACCAATATAAAGCTCAAACTCTCTCCACTACTTACTTTCTCACTCTCTTTTTCCACCCACCATATTTACAAATATTTCATAATTCAAAATCAAAAAAATACTCACTCCACTCTTTTCTTATCTTCAATAATTCCATTTTCTTCTCAATTAAACTACTAAAATCCTCTAAACACACCACTTTCTTTCTTTTCCTTCTACTCCACACATAATGACACATATTTCCAATAATATAACACAAAGAATTTTTTTTTCACTTCCAAATCCAAATTTATGTCAAATTTCACCAGCTTCTTCTTTTCTTCATCACTTTGAACTTTATTTTTGCACTTTTCACTTAAATCAAAAACAAACGGAAAAGTTCCCTTATTTTCATTACGCTTGATGAACTGGTGGTCTAAACCATCTTCAACTACTTCAAAACAAAAAGAGCATTTTTTATCTTCATTTCTCAGGAAACGTGACACTCTATTTCGGTAAGGCAAAATCATGGTTATGACTTGAAACATAAGCTCTCTCACTTTTGGTTCCATGGGTAAAGAATGTAGATTTTCTAAAGGTATTTTCAAAATTTACAAATGGTTTTTTTCTTTTACGTGATATCCGTTATTTTCCTCTTCGAGAGTTTAAATCCTGGTTATCTCAGTTTTTATTTCTCTACTATCTGCCATGAGAAGCCCCTTCTCTTGCAGTTGCTTTAATATCGGGAAAGAAACTTTCATGAAAACTGGGACGTTTGTGTCTAAATTTGTTGAACTAGGATTGTTTAGTAGGGAGCCAACCACTCTCTAGTCATATGAAAGTGTTCTTGTGGTCCATTTAAAAATTCAAGTGTCATTCTAGCAAGCATATTTTGGCACAGTTTTCTAAAATTCAGTACTCCTAGACCTCCCAATTCCTTTGGGCAAAAGAACAACTTCTTACTCAGTTTTTCTAGCTTACCGCTCCATATAAAACGCCACATGTAGGTTTCAATTTTCTTTGCTATAGGTTCCGGGAGGGGTATTACTGGGGCCAGATAAAGTATTCTTGATACACAATACATGTTGATGAAAGTTGATCTCTGGAACAAGGAAAGATTCCTGCCTCTATCTTCGCCACATAGCAAAAACTGAATCTCGAGTACTTTCTTTTCCCATGCGTCCTGCCAGCAAATTCCTCTGACTGAAAACTCTACGCCAAGTGTCTTTACTGTAGGACTGACTTCCAGCCAAGTTTCTTTTTCCAAGCTCCTAATCCAACTCGCCTTTGCGCTTTTTGTTAACGGGAGGATCTTGCTCTTTTTCTTGTGAGTCCTGACGGCAAATTTTTCTCGTACCATTCTAGGCCCCGCATTAATGTTTTAATGTCACTCACTCCATCGGCGAAGAAATTCCCGTTATCCACAAAGGCCTCAGACTTGAGAACTAAAGATGGCAGTGCTCTGATACCTGTTATTCTGCCTTCTATGTATTTTATCAACGGGTCAAGATAGATCTCGAACAGAAATGAAGAGCTTGGGTCACCTTGCCGGAATGATATTTCAAGGGAGAATTCCTCATTGAGGTTTCCGTTTACCACCACTTTCGCCGCTGCGCCAAGGTATAGGTTCTTGTAAAAAACGACAAATTCACCACAAAACGAATGCTTCACCGTCATCAGTTCCCATAGGACTTCCCGGACTATCGAGTCGAAAGCTTTGATAAAATCAACGCATATTAAAACCCATTTGAGATCACTTTCCGATAGTTCTTCTCTTCTAAGGAGTAAGTCACGTAAAATTGCAAGAATATGTTGGACTTTTTAACATTTTATGCCCCCGTGTTGGGTCTCACCCCGAATCTCTCCCATCAGCTTTCTGAGTCTGTTCATGAGTACTTTGGAACATAATCGGGTATCACAGGGAAGTAGAGAGATGGGCCTCCAGTTCTCGATATGTTGCATGTCTCCCTTTTTTGGCACTAATGTGATGATCGCTAGGGTCTGATCCGGTGTAGCTCCTTCATGTATCATCTCGTTCATTGCTGATAACATGATTTCCGAGATTTCACTAAAAAACACTTTGTAAAAATCGTAGCTTAAACCATCTCTAACTGGGGCTTTCCCTGTTTTAGTAGAACTTAAAGCTTGTTTTAGTTCATCTTCAGTTATGGGCTGACTTAACATTTCATTCTCGACCTTTGAAACCTTTCGCTTCACTTCAAAATCACCAAAAGCATTTGCCTCTCTTGTTCCTTCTTTCCATTTATATAACTCTGAGAAGAAACCGTATACCATCTTTTTTATTTCTTCGTGATCATCTGTTATCTTTCCATCATGTGTTTTTATTCTGTCAATTTTGCATTCTTCTCGTTTCCTTTTAGCTTTCAAGATTGTCACCAGGCTTATTTGTTCTCCCTCGTATAAATCGTTTAAAAGATTTTTTACTGTCCAGTTTTCAATTTTTTTCTGCTCGATTTCCTTTAATTGTCACCTTATTTCATGGTATTCAAAAATCGGATCGCCTGTATTTTGGTCTATTTCATCTTTCAGTTGGCTAAGGACTTTTATTAAAAATCGTTCGTGGGCTAACCGCTCTCTTTCGCTTTCCTTTTGTAGGTATTTTAGAAAATTTACGATCTGTTCTTTAAATTTAATCCATGCTGTAAGGTGGCTTTCGTCTTGTTGTCGTTCTGTGAGTATTTCTCGGATTATTTCTTTGTTTCCTTTATCCTTGATAGCATCAGGGTGTAGTTTCCAATACGGAGCTCTCATGAAACTTGTTTTCCTATTTACATTCCCTATACTTGCTCGGACCGCGTAATGATCAGAGAATAAAACGTGCTCATGCTGAATGGAATTTACAGACTTTTCCATCTCCTTGGATATGTAAATCATATCGATTCTACTTGCTCCTTGGTTTCCGATTCGGGTGAAAAAAGACTCATTCTTTTTCTTTAGAACCCACATGTCTGTTAAATCATATGCTTTTACCAAGTTTTTCAGATCTTTACTTACTCTCTTTTTGGGACTCGTCCCGTTCTTGTTTGCACATCCTCGTCTCTGGCTATACAATTGGAATCTCCCATCAATAATTTACATCCAGTTGCAGGGACGTATCTTGGTATAATATTCTGAATAAAATCAGCTCTGGCTTTAATTTTCTTACTTCTCGAAGCCAGGTGCACATTTATGAGCGTGATGCTTTAAATCTGGATGCTGCATACGGTTCCGTCTTCTTCAAACTTGAAATTCTCTAGCTCCACTGCAATATCCTGCTTTAAGAAAAACCTGTGTCGAAAGATCCAATTGTTGAGAGAAATGAATAACCACTTGCCTCTATTCCACAGACACGAGAAGTGTCAACCTCCTGGACTGCTAATATATCAAACACTGATGCTTTCAGATACTTCGTAAAAACTTCCTGACGTTTTTTTTGCTTTAGCCCATTTAAGTTCAGGGTTCCAATTGTTAAATTCATTCTAAAATTCTAAAACTGACAAAAGATATCTTCGGTTTTTTTTATTTCTTTCCTTTTCCTTTGTTTGACTTGGTTTCGTTTTCTGTTCCTTCTGTTTTTCTTTCTTTTGCTTGGTTGTTTTCGTTACCTCCGATGGATACTTCGCTGAGGGTTCTTTTTGGTGTTTGAATCTTTCCTTCTTGTTTCTGAACCCCTTCAGATGGTTTTTGGCCGGTAGGGGGTCTCAGGGTTCTCTTCTGGACTTCCTCTGGTTTCTTTGGTTGATTCGTTCCATTTTTCTCTTCAGGGTCGTTTTGCGCTTTTTCATTTTCTTTCGCTTTCTCTAAATCCTTATGTACATTCTCCTCTGTGCTCTTTAGAATAAGGTCTATGGTCATCGATGGTGTCAATTTCCATGTTCCCTCTTGGGCGCTGCTTGAGCCTGAGGGCTGACTTACAACAGTCCTAGGTGTTTCTCATTGATTATTAAAATGTCTGCCAATCGGATTTGGGCTTAAAACACTGTTTTTCTCATGTTTCTTCTGTTTCTAGGGCAATCTTTTGCTTCATGAATTTCGTCATGGCATATGTAGCAGGCCTTGGGTTGCTCAGGGTAAAAAACGTTTATTTTCTCATCCCCACCGAAGATGTTGATAGACGGTGGTATTGGCGTTTCAATGCACATTAATGCGGTCGCTTGGCCAGTGGAGACTTTATAAACTCGTCACCACTGTATACTTTCCTTCTGATATTTAGAACAGTTCCATAAACTTGTAGTTCCTTCTTTATGTCCTCGCTGGTAGCTTCTCCTGGGATTTTTCGCAACTGGACTACGACCGGGCGTCGTCCGGATCTGTTTACATTTACAGAATATACGCTATTTTGGAATCGCATTTTCGGTTCATTTGTTTTGCATTTTGATACGAGGTCATCTGCCAGCGTTACCGATTTCATAGTGACTCGCACCTGTCCGAATTTCTTAAGATCATCGGAGTCAATCGCTCTCGGTACTCCAGCGTTTAGGCCCAGTTCCTTGAAAAACCGATGAATGTCGATTTCTCGTACTTCATTTAGGACCGATTCTTCCATCATTCTGAAATCGAACACAACTGTACTTCTGGACATTTTTTTTATTTATTTTACTATATAAATAAACGCTATCAAACTCTCACTCACACTTCCTTTACACACTTTCCTTTACTTTCTCTTAACGCTAATCACAAACAAATACAAAAAAAGAAAAAAATCACAAATAATAAAAACAATCACTTAATTCTACACTCACACTCACACACTAACTTACTATCCAACACTCAACTTACCTATTCTTCCTTTTCTACACGCAAATTCTCCAAGAAAATTTACCGGACAGCAACCGTACATGCCAAAAAATTTCAGACTCACAGGTTCCCAGCCAAAATTTAACAACCGGCAACCCTGCACACTGATACCTCCGGCTACGTCACAGGTGAATCATACGGTTTCCTACCATTTATACACTAAAAACAAACAAAACAAAATAAAAATACTCCCAAATTAAACACTAAGACTCACTCTAACTCCTTCTCTAAATTCAACACACAAACTCCCTTATTCACACCAAATTACATACAATTATTTATTATTTTTTTCAAAACAACCACCATGAACAGCGTTGCCAATGCAATGATTGGCATTCTCTTTGTGTACTAACTTCTCTGGAAAGGATACTTTCGCATATCCACCGTTTTTATAATTGAATGTTTTTGGTACTCCAAAGAAATTTAATTCCTTACGGTCATGACAACGCGCGCGTACGTTTCCGAGAGTGCTACCACTTGTACTTGTTTCATAGTTCAAATACTTCTCCTTGTCAGCATTCAATGCTACAATAACACTAACATGTGAACACATTTCTACTGAGGGGTCATCCACATGTTCAATATGCATTTCATCTTTGCTATTATTTGGTTCATTAATTGTTTGATCAATGCTAGTGACGTTTGCTGGCATTTTGTTTTTATCGATTCATCTTTATATTCCTTATTGATATTTTCTGCCAATGCCCTTTTTATTTTTCTGGCAATTTCACTGTATATTATCACATTATTTTTACACAGGTAACAGTTACGGCACGTACACAAGATATGGTTTACGATATTAGTAGAAGAGGATGCATGTTTTCTTTTGAGCTTCCGTTGAATGCTAATACCCGAAAGCTGACGATGGGTTGTACCACTGGGTAACATGTTGCCACTAGCAAGAAGATGCCCCTCTTCATCAACTATTATTTTTATGTTGGCATTCTCTTTGAGTGCAATCATCTCTGGAGATCTCAATCTCGCATATCTACCATTATAAGAGTAGAATTTTTTGGTACTCCAAAGAAATTTAAATCCTTACTATCATGACAATCCACGTATACATTTCCAATAGTGCTACCAGTTGTACTTGTTTCATAGTTCAAATACTTCTCCTTGTCAGCATTCAATGCTACAATAACACTATCATGTGAACACATTTTTACTGAGGGGTCATCCACATGTTCAATATGCATTTCATCTTTGCTATTATTTGGTTCATTAATTGTTTGATCAATGCTAGTGACGTTTGCTGGCATTTTGTACAATAACACTATCATGTGAACACACTTTCTTAAAATGCACCATCTTCACTTTTTTAAAGATACAACTTATGTGTTTATCGTTCCACTGCATAAAAATGCCGATTTAATACATGCAATAAACTAGGTAGTATCGATAACCCACCATAGAGTACCAGTGAGAAAGCCGAGTCGTGTCTATGAGGAAGCATGGAGTACGATTGGTATAAAATATCCTTACAAAAAAACATCATTAAATAAAACACGGAATGATATCCAGCTTGTATGGTAACAATAAAAACCCTTACATCCATAAACATAAAGCATCCATACAAAAAACATCAAATTAAACATGAAATGATAGCCCGCTTGTATGGTGAACAATAAAAATCCTTACATCCATAAACATAAAACATCCATACATCAAATAACTTTTTCTGAAAAGATATAATAAAGCCTTTTGAAAAGTATTGCTTGATGTTGGGGTTTGAAAAAAGTCGTAAAGTAAAGTTGTGGGTGAAAAGGATGAGCACATCAAGTTGTAAAATAGGTTTAGGAGGGACATTACGTAAAGGAATCTTTCTGAAAAGATATAATAAAGCATTTTTGAAATGTGGGAGCCCTTCTGTGTCTCATGTGCACATAAAAAAGTATTTAAAAATTGGGGAGGGAGCTCTTTGGGACTCCGGGGGTGGGGCCCCTTTGGGGGCCCGAGGGGATGAGGGTCCTCTGAGGGACCGGGGGGAGGGGCCCCTTTGGGGGCCTGGGAGGAGGGATCTTTTTTGGGACGGGGGGGCGGGGACCCTTTGGGGTTGGGGTATGGGGCCCTTTGGGGTTGGGGTATGGGGACCTCACAACACTGTTCAAATGGAACTTGTGTATTATAACGGCCACAGAGTTTCACCCCAAATCATCTTCTAAAATGTCTTGAACTCTTTCGCCTAAATCATCTTGTAAAATGTCTCAAACTGTTTCGCCTATATCATCTTCTAAAATGTCTCAAATTATTTCGCCCAAAAAAATCCCCTAAAAGTAATTTCTGCCTGTTCCTTTGTTTCGGCATCCCTGCGCTGTCACATTTGAAATTCCCAGGAAACCTTTTCTCGCGTAAAATATATTCAATCTGTCTTCATCTCATAGGTGTTCCTAGCTACAGTATTAAGGTTTCGATAGAATATCTATTTATCTCCCAGACCTAAAGATCAGAGAAGCCAGATTTAAAAATAGAATATTAATTTATCTCTGTCACTAAAGACCTGATATCTCTCAGACCTAAAGATCAAAGAAGCCATATTTGTTCTTAATTCCCCTTCGTTGTTCAATTATTCCCCGCCGACTATGTGAATAAATTTCTCAGAAATCTAGTTCCCCTCGGTGTCATTGACTCGTTAGTGGATCAATAATCCTTGAATATATTATGTACTGTCAGCGTTAGACTCAATTATAGATGGCAGCACGGTGTTCGTCTCGGAACGTTATGGCCTCCCTACTTAATATATATATATATATATATATATATATATATATATATATATATATATATATATATATATATATATATATATATATATATATATATATAATTTTTTTGGGCTCGTAACTTTTGATGGGTAAAACTAAACTTGATGAAACTTATATATTTGAAATCAGCATGAAAATCCGATTCTTTGGTTGTATCTACTGGTATCAAAATTTCGTTTTTTAATTTCGATTACTATTGAGTCGGGTCGCTCCTTACTTACAGTTCGTTACCACGAACTGTTTGATGACCTTTAACAGATCATTCGATGAAGGATAGTATATATCTTACCGTGAATGTCCGAAATCTAGTTAATGTCGACATTTACCGGCGAATGTCCGAAATGCCGTTTTCTCTGCTTGGATTCAATTAGCTTTGCAAGTCAGCTTTAACAACCTTATGCAAGCTATGATTGTAAAAGTTGAAGCTTATGTTATGATGGTAAAAGTTTGCAAGCTATGATGGTAAAGGTAAGATTATGTTAGTCTAGGTTATATTTAGTTATAAATAACAGAAATAGGTTAAAAACGTCGCCTAAGCTAACCTAACAAAACCTGATCTAAACTAACCTGTCATTATCAAACCTTGCATTAAACTGAAAAAGTTGACTGGCAACACTGACTAAATCCAATTAGAAACAAAATGCTATTTTGAACATTCACCAGAGAATGTCGACATTCACCAATTTTGGACATTCACGCTAACATCTATACTTAAAAAGTGGTGACATAGACGCCATGTCACGTTGCTTCTGGATTGGTCGAAGGGGTCCGGTAGCACATTAAAATAATGTAGTTGTTTGCTTTTAGATTTGTTGTTGAGGACCAAAATGTTCTTGGGGCTTTTGGGGTAGCGGGAAAATGAGGGCATGCATTTTCAACAACTGAACTAATGCAAGTTTTGAATCAGTGGCGTCGTTTGGGGGTGGCAAGAGGGGCAGTTGCCTCCCCCCCAATAAATTGAAAAAAGCTATTATATAGCCCATGCCCCTTGATTCTCTGGATGTGGAACTTGTTTGCTCCCTCAATAAAAATGCTGGAGCTACGCCCCTGATTTGAATAGAAAAAATGAAAAAATACAGGAGACAGTTTTTGCATCGTAGCATAATTCATGCCTCCGGTAGCAAGATGATCACACTTCGCTAAGGTGTTCTATTCACGTGAGATCCCATAAGAAATTTCCAGCCACTTTGACTAGCAATAGTTGCCACATGCTAGTAATTGTCTTTTGCTGTTTTGGGCAGCGAGGAAAGGAGGACAAGCATACTCAGCAATGGGGTTAATGCTAGATTTGAATAATGGAAGGATTGATTAATCTCTAAGTTCTATTAGCGCTTCGTGTAGAATTGAGGAAATGTGTTAGTCCCCGTCCTGCACTAGTTTTGGGACAATTGCTTTTCCTGAGTCCATGATAACTTCAATAAGAGGAAAATTGCAACTTCAGATGTTAAAATGTTAAAAAACAACCATCGTGTTTACATTTTTACTGACAAATTCAGAATCTTTGAGCTGGGTTTGTTAGGAATTTCCCAAACTCAAGTCTCAGGGGTAGGAACCATAGAATTAGGCGGTATAGAATTTTTTTACTCACGCAGGAAGGACGGGGTACATAGACAGGGATTAGGGTTCATGATGAATAATGAAGCTGCTAAGTCTTGTTTAGGCTGGGAAGATATTTATGATAGGATCCTAGTTGCTCATTTTAGGACTAAAATATGCATGGCCCTGCGGTTTTTTTGTGTGTCAAATATAATATCCTATATACTATACTATATAGAAGACGGATGTTATAATTTTAGGAAAATAGACTGTGAAGTCATCGATTGTGTCTTAAGTAGGAAAGCTAGAAAGGCAGCTAGGAATACTAGAGAAAATACTTTAAGTTTAGTAGAGGGGAGGGGTGGACTGTACAAGAAAAATTTGAGTGATGCATCATATGAAAACAAGAGAAATTTAAGGAAAGTGGAAAAAGTATTACAATATGAATTAAGGAGGTCAGGTGGAGGCCATGGATAAAATTGCTAAATATCTGGAAGATGCAACCAAACGACACAATAGTAAAATACTTTACTGGCATGTTAAAAAATCGAGAGGGAACAATTAATCTGGGCGTGTCCCAGCTAAAATAGGAACGGGGCCACAATTAGTTATGAGGAAAGGGTTACTGACAAATGGGGAGAACATTTTGAAAATGTGCTAAGCTGTGATAGATATATAGGAAAAGATGTAGAAAAGAATTTAAAAGTTTGGGATTCTTTGAAAGCAAAGGAGCATCAATTTTGTGAGTGTGATTTGTTGACAATACTGAAAAGTAAAAAATAAGTAAGCCCCACATGCTGATAGTGGGGTAAATGAGACTTTTTAAATATGGTGGTTATAAAGTTAGAGATAAATTACTGAAGATTAGAAGTGCAATTTTGGAAAAAGGGGAAGTACCTTGCGATTTTAGGGAAACTTTAACTAAAGCACTCTATAAGAAATGTGGGAAAAGTGAGTGTGGTAACTTTAGAGGCATTTTCTTGATTTCTGTAGAAAAAAAAATGCTTACTGAGATGATACTTTTTAGACTTGGAGGTAGTGTAGGCAGACTCTTAAGAAAAGAACAGTGTGATTCTAGGAAGGGGAGGGGATGCGTTGACTAAGTCTTCACAATTTGCTTAATAATTAAGAAGTGCCTGAGTTACCAGACCACTTTAGTTCTCGGTTTTATTGATCATGAGCAAGCGTTTGATTCAACCGTTAGAAGAATTTTAGTAAAGTTCTCATGCTTGTATGATTTACTAGATAGATACACTAAAGCTATTAGTGTTATGTACGAAAATAAAATTGCCGTGGTTAAGGTAGGAAATGAGGATAGTTGCTGGTTTCATACTGACTCAGGAGTTAAGAAGGGTTGCACTCTATCTCCATTTACGAGGGGAGTTTTAAAAGTAAGGTCCGTTTGAAGAAAAGTACGCAACGAAAAATTATTTAAAAAAAATAAATTTACTTTCATAGTGTACACACTTTACTCTGTTTAAAGGCACAGTTACCAAGTTTGTTTAAACACTTATCATACCTCTCAACAAATTTTAAAGTAACCTCTTCATAAAAACGTGCCACCTGCTCCGATAGCTAACTATTCACTGCCGTTTTTATGTCGTCATCATTGTCACGGATACCACTGAGGTGTTGCTTGAGGTGGAGAAACGGATGATAATCGCTCGGCACAAGATCAGGACTACTGGGTATTGGAGAGCAAGGAATCAAAGGGGGAAGTGAAACTCTCCTAGACTTAGATTATGCAGATGATTTGACTTTTCTATGCAAAAATTTTTACAGAAGAAATGAGACTCCAGGGTACAAGAATAGGTTTGAAAACTAGTATTAAGGAGAGTTGCTAAGACTGGGAATAAGGGAAGGTGAAGAGGTGATGTTGAGTATCGAAAAGATTGATCAAGTGGGCTTATTTGATTACCTATAGGTAGTATCATTAGTAAAGACATTGGTGAAGTTAACATGCTAGAGGTATAATAGCCAAGGCCCAGGTGTTTTTTCACAGTTGAAACAATTTTGGAAGACTAGAATAAGATTAAAATTCACAGAAGATAAATCTGCGAACCAAGATTAGAATATTGGAAGCCACATTGACAGACAGTGATTAAGTATGGTTCTGAAGCATGAACGCTCCAAAAAAGCAAGGAAGATTTATTAGATGTTTTCCAGGGGAATTGTCTACGGATTGTTTTGGGTACCCGTTTGACTGACCGTATTTCAATCAGTAAACTGTACGAAAAATGTGGTTAATTATCGCTTTCAATTGCTATAAAGAGATAAAGGTTGACGTGATAAGGATATGGTCTGAGTTTAAAGGACTACATATTTCCAAAGATAGTCTTTGCCGGCCAACCCTCTAGGGCCTTGATTCCCAACGTAGGGCGCAGGCCCCACTGGTAGGGTTTGGCAATATTTTAGTGGATAATGGACAGGGCGTGCATCCTTCGGCTGACTATGCCTTAGAGCCTTGATTTTGGAAAAAAAAACATTTTTCATACAAATGATGTCACATTCATAAGCATTTGGGGAGCAAAAAAGATTCATGATAGCATTGCAATGAGGTCATGCATTATATAAAAGATGTTGTATTCAGACAATATTTTGCATTATTATAAAATATGCCTCGAGGACGACCCAAAAAAAGATACCAATTTAATGGCCTTTCAAGCATTCTTATATAGGTACAATTCTGAATAAAAAACTTAAATATCACTAGGGGGCATCAGGTTTTAGAAATGCCTAGGTGGAGCGTAGCCCAAAATCGGTTGGGAACCACGGCTCTAGGGCCAAATGAAAATAGGTAGTCCCCAAATGGGATAGGAAGAGGTCACAAGGAATGGTATAAGAGGAATGGAAACTTTCTGGGAGGATGTAAAGAGGGAGGCTTAAAGAAGATCGGGATGAAGAGGGACCATGCGTAGCTGTATTTGCCATAGGCTATTTAGTACTGCAGCGAGTTCTTAGTAGCAGTATTTTGTCTTTATCTCATTTTGTCTTATATTTCATTTTGATTTCCTCTTTAATGAGATATTATTTATATGTTATATTTGTTTTTCTCAACTTCCGCAACTACTCTCTCTCTCTATCTGGTTATCTCTTCCACACAGGGAGGGATCCAGGATTTTTTTAGGGGGGGGGGGTAAAATAGGTTGATCCGATAAACTTGCGTTAGGAGCATGTTTAATTAAGGCAAACCGCCGTTAATTAAGTAAACTACACTATTTTAGACGAAGTTAGGGGGGCACGCGCCCCCTTCACCTCTCTCCTGGATCTGCCACTGCTCCCACAACACTTCCATTTTTCTCTCTTCCTCAAAATGCTTAGCTCTATTTATTTGATCCCGCTAAAGCTTGCTGTTTAATTTGCATGTGTAATTTACTTTATAGCTTCTTTAGCTGATTAAATCGATTGATTAATTGACAGGCTTCCAATAACAACGATTAACAATCAAATATGCTAAATGAATTGTATTTCCCTACCCCTAATTCTTATCAGAAATTCCTAAATGAATCTTAAATAGTACTAATTTTTTTCACCTAGGCCCTAAAATCAAAAATGTAAAGCAGTTATAAGAGATCCCGTAGTTTAGGCTTAATATAAATTTCAAAATCTTTTATAGCCCGGAAATTTATTAGGCAGGCCTTGTTTCTGAGGTTTATTGTTAAAAAGCGTCGGCTAATGATTCTGACACTTAAAAAATGGCCCCAACCATTTCATTACAACATCCAGCAGCGATTGAATGGTGGAGCATAAAACCCTTTTTGTCGATGCCAACAAAGGTTTATTCATCGGGATATGGCTTTGTGTACTAAAAAATTGTGATTTTTTAATCAAAGTTATATTTTTTTTTGGAGTTAGGTGTTAATGCAAACTTTAAGCTAGGAACTAGCCTTAAATATGTCACTGTTTTCAGTTCATAAATGCTTAAATTACTTAATTAATCACATACTCAAATTAAAAACTTAATTAATCACTAAAATCACATAATTACTTAAAGAGTGAACCAACCCCTTTGGGCTACCAGGGAAGGGCTGGTGTCTATGATATCGAAACCAGCCCTCTGCTAAAAAGTAAGACATTTGAAAAATTTATCAAAAGAGAATATGATAAATATTTTAGTCCAAATCTTAGTAAAAACAAAACTTCTGGTAGCAGTTCCCCCTCCCATCCAGGACCTTTCCTGGTGGCATTCTTGAACTTTTTTTTTCATCCGAAAACAGTTTTATGTTCTGAGAAATTTTTATTTATAGATTATAGTTAAACTTGTTTAAACAGGGGATTAATACAGCTTATAAACTTGAAACTAGTCCTATGTACATGTAGGTTTTGAGTTGGTAAGTACCTAATAAAGAGTAAATCCAGCCATGACTACCGCAATGAATTTGAAAAAAAAATTCAAAAGGAAAACAAATGAGAAATTCCCAGTTTTAATTTTTAGTAAAAATAAAACTTCTGATATTATTTTCCTCCTCCCCCTCCCTGGGAAAACCTTACTGGTGGTGCTCTTGAACCAATTATGCATTCGTTTCTGCTGAAGTAAACTTTCAGTTCCCTTATTCATAGAATACGATTCATGTTTTTTCAGCCAGGCTGTTCATGTATGCATAGACCCCTCCCAGAATCTGCAATTTGATGATTTCACCCTCTTGGCCTTGGTACCAAGTGTTTAGCTCCAGCTGAATCGTTAAATTTCTGCGATCAATTTTGTACTAAAAAAAAGTTGGAAGTCACAATCACCTTTTTAATGTTTTATATAAAAATCAGAGGTTGTCAAACTTAAAGATACTATACTACCGTCAAACAAAACTAACAGAAATGACTACAAACCTGAAATGACTAACGCCCCCTCCCCCCACCAGTAAACCTTCTAAAGACTATTGCGTCATTTACAGTCTACTGAAAACCAAATATATTTCATACCTTCTTTTTAAAATTATAACGGGTACTTGTATGATAAACGCCCAACCTAATGTTGTTCATTTATTGATGCATTATAGAACCAGTTTTTTTCCGTTAGTCTCTCAGCTTAAGGTGAGACAAGACAAAGAGAAGTGATAGAATAGTTGGAAAATTTATAATTTGGGCTATATATTCGCACATTAGGAGGGGGGGGGGTAAAGTATTGGGAAATTGTGAATTGATAAAAAAATTATTATTACTGATTAGGAAGACTGATGGAACCAACAAGAGGAAGCAGTTCGCCCCGCTGTAATTAACCCCCCCCCCCTAACATGCAAGTATATAACTCAAAATGTTTTTCTAAAGTTTTATATTTTCATAATACTTTGGTATATTTCTTTAGGATTGAGCGTCAGAGAAAGATATTAGAAGAATATTAGGTAGGGCGCATATGTTATAACGTTTAAAAATAATGTATTTCTGCTAATAGAATCTTGAGTTGCTGAGATTTCCAGGAGTTGATATTATTATGTATCAAAGATTCATTTTATTTTCATTAATTTATTTCAATCCCCTTGATTATTAGTGATTTTATTTTTGTATTTTTCGTTGACGTTTTGAAAACTAGATCTCACTGTTTAAAATATATGTAGGTTTCAATAAAACTCAAATGACACCACATACTTTAAAGATTTAGGGGTGATGGGGGCAGTAGCCAAACTACAGTTTGTAGTAATTTTTTTTATTTTATACTTGACTCGAGTATGCATTCTAATTTCCACTCATTTTTGAATTCATTTATTCATTTACATCAATATCTGCCATTTATTTTAGATCATGTATTGTACTTTCTGTTCATGTTGGGTTTCATTTATTCATTGATAGTAGTTTCTGGTCGGTTTAAATTGTTAGTTATGACGCTTGATTCCAGGCTCTGGGAAGTTTTGTCAACCACAAAAAAATGTGTTGCATAATACATAGACTAGACAGAACACAATAATCAGTTTCTAAGCTGACCTCATTTTCAGAGGTCTCCAAAAATTGTTGTGGAGAACAAGAACACTAATTGTTTTTTTTTCTTCAACCACATGAAGAATTCTCTTTTTAAAAAATTTTTCTTCAACAATAATTTGCTAAAAAAAAAAAAAAAAAAAAAAAAAAAAAAAAAAAAAAAAAAAATTCTACGCAAAGGTCATCACATTTACTTTATTTGACATTTTGTTAATTCATAAAATATTTATCAACATATATAACATATTTTAAAAGCTTTTAAAAGAAATTGTCTAGTAGTTAAATAAATGCGTCGAAAGTTTAACTGTTAATTGAGATGACTAAATTGATGAAAAGTGAGATTCTGAAAAAAACGTATTATAATAAAGGATTAAAACGTAAAGATGAAGTTGATTATACTTGACTTGACTTGCTTTATTTACTACAAATTACAAAATAGAATGTTGCTAGAGTCATGTAAACAAAAACAGTGTTTACATTTTTAAATGGAATAGTCTAATCTTATAAAGCATGAATTAATAGATTCTTTTCGAATTTTCAGTTTTTACTCTTCATACATAAATTAACTTGATACTTCGTCCAAAGAGCATTTGAGATTCATAACGGCTGGATCTATACTGGTTTAGTAACACCGTTATCATATTTTTATTCATAAACTGCCAAAAAAAAAACTGAACAGGGCCCCGAAAAGACGGAGTAAATATAAAAAAAAAGAGAAGAACATTGTTCGATAACTAGGAACACAGGACAACCACAAATGACCAAAGATGGGAAGACTCCTGGTATTCAGTAGTAAAATCACGAATTCGCTTCCCAGTAATACCAGCTGAGTTTAAAATCGATGATTTCTGTGCAGAAAAGAGTTATTTGTCCATAGACAGTTCCATCAAATACTTTCTCTTACCACAGATAAAAAAAAGAAAAGAAAAAAAAGAAAGAGTAAGAGCAGGTAGGTAAGGAACTATTAGTTCATTATATAACTGAGAACGGTGAACTCTTCTCAGGTGCGAAACGTTTGAAGCCAGGGATACATACGCCGCCCCAATCTTACAATTATATTTTTTCATTGCCAGGTTTGCAGTTTCTTTCAGGCTTGCTCCAACAGGCATACCCAGGTAAGTAAGGCTGGTAGCAAGAGAAATTTCAGAGGCAGATAACTTATTAAACTTTTATTTTCTTTATAGTTAATCGTAGAAAAACCGTTTTATATGTGTTAAAACTCAAACTCAAAACTCAAACTCAAAACTCAAACCAATACTTTTCTTGGAGAAGCTCAAAAGTCGAAGAACATCCTTGGAAAATGTAGGAAAGGTTCAGTAAGTCATCCGCAAACGTAACTAGAGAGAGAGATCAACTCCTTTGAAGGTAATCTGTATGTGAGAGGGGTCGTCCCCCTCTCAATACCTTGCTCTTTACTCTAAAGTTTGACTTTTTCTTATAGTTCCTCAAGAACGAGGTATTGAGGAGGGGACAACCCCTCCCCCCGACCCCTAATATACGAATTATTCCCTTATGGGAATCGATTAATAAAACAGTTCGTGGTAACGAACTGTAAGTAAGGAGCGACCCGGCTCAATAGTAACCGAAACTCTAAAAAACGGGATTTTGATATCAATAGATGCATCAAAAGAATCAAATTTTAATACTGAATTCAAATATATAAGTTTTATCAAGTTTAGTTACTAAATATCAAAAGTTACGCACCTGAGAAAATTTGGCTGATTTTCGAAAAAAGGGGGAAAGACCCCTAAAAGGTATAGAACCTTAATGAAAATCACAAAATCAGACTCAGCGCATCAGAGAACCCTACTGTAGAGGTATCAAGCTCTCGTCTGCAAAAATGTGGAATTTTGTATTTTTTGTCAGAAGAAAGATCACGGATGCGTGTTTATTTGTTTGTTTGTTTTTGTTTTTTTTTCCCCATGGGTGATCGTGATCGTTTGTGTGTTTTTTTTCCCAGGGGTGATCCCATCAGCCCAGTGGTCTTAGAATATCGCGGGAGGGCTCATTCGAACTGAAATTAAAAGTTCTAGTGCCCTTTTTAAGTGACCACAAAAAATGGAGGGCAACTAGGCCCCCTCCTACGCTCATTTTTTCTCAAAGTCACCCGATCAAAATTTTGAGATAGCCATTTTGTTCAGCATGGTCAAAAATATAATAAATATGTCTTTTATGATGACTTAGTCCCCCAAAGTCCCTGGGGAGAGGGCTGAAAGTTATGAACTTTACCCAATGTTTACATATAGTATTGATTATTGGGAAGTATACAGACGTGTTCAAGGGAGATTTTTTTCTGGCAGTGGGGGGGGTCGGGGTTATGTGGGAGGATCTTTCCATGGAGGAAGTTTTCATGGGGGTAGGGACATTGCTATGAAGGAGGCTCGGATTTCCCAGCATTATTTAAAAACGATCAGAAACTAAATAAAGAAAATAAACAAGTTTTTCAACTGAAAGCAAGTAGCAACTTCAAAACTTAAAACGAACAGAAATTATTACGTATATAATTGGGTTCGTCCCCTAGTCAATACCTCGCTCTTTAAGCCAAAGATTTTTTAGTACTTTCATAAGAGCTATTTATTCTAATTAACGACCTTTGTGATTTAGGGGTCAATTTTAAAGAATTGTAACAAATTCGAACTTTCGCTTAACGAGCGAGGTATGGGCTAGGGGGCGAACCCCCTAATATGCGTAATAAAAATGCATGGATATAGAAGTTCGTTACGTAAGTTAATTCGTAAGCTACGTATGTTTATTACTAATAAAAACATTCGTAAATAAAATAAAACAACTTTCGAGAAAGCCATATAACCAAATAAAAGTAAAATTAATGTGCAAATTTTTTTAATTATTCATGTATGGTGATCCAAAATCATAACCTCCATTAATTCAAAAACGTGCAAAAATTAAATAAAAAAAAACAAGTTTTTTTAACTGAAAATAAGGAGCAACATTAAAACTTAAAACGAACAGAAATTATTCCGTATATGAATGGGGTTGTCCCCTCCTCAACGCCTCGGTCTTTGCACTAAAGCTAGCCTCTTTCTCACAACTCTATTTTTTAAAACAACAAAAAACTTTAGCGTAAAGAGCGAGGCGTTGAGGAGGGGACAGCCCGTTTCATATACGGAATAATCACTGCTCGTTTTAGTTTTAATGCTGATCCTTACTGTCAGTTAAAATAAAACTTTTTTATTTATTTAATTTGTGTTTAAAGCTATGAACACCCTATAATATCCTTCTGTGAAAACTTTCGGTCGTATCTTTGAAAAGCTGGGCCAAAATTAATAGGGTGCCAGAGTTGCATTTTGGTCGAAGGAATATTTAGGTTTGCCCTGGGGTTCTGTGTTGAGGCCAAAGTTTTGTTATTTGATCCTAGGAGTATTTTGAATAAATGGCTCTCTCAAATTTTTTATCACATGCATTTGTGGAAATTAGGGCATGCAGAGGGGCCTAGTTTCCCTCCGTTTACTTTTGGGTCTTAAAAAAGGAACTAGAGCTTTCAATGTCCTATCAAATGAGACTTATTAGCCCTTAGGGTATAACCTACAATGCTTGCTCCAGGTCTCTGGGGGGTTATTTTGACCCTGGAATTCTTATTATCTGATCTTTTTACTAATTTGTACAAAATTATTTTATAACAATTATGATCGGATAAATTTGGAAGAAAGAAGCCATGAAATGGGGGCTAGTTGCCCTCCGACCACTTTTGAACCTTAAAAAATACTTCTGATTTCAAATAGAATGAGCCCCCTACGATGTTCACACGATCAGCTTTTCTATATGAAGTGTTTCTGGGAAAAAAATAAATAACAAAACATTGAAGCCTTGTGGGAAACGCTGTAGCGTTGCGTCTTATTGTAAATTAATAAAAAAAACTTTTTCCACAAAATAAGTTTTTCAGAGAAAAGTAAAGAACTCCATTAAACAAAAAATGAGGAAAAATAAAATCAAATAATCTACCAAGTGTGAAACTACCACAAATCAGCATCGATAAATGAATGAAACCCAAAACGAACAGAAATTACAATAAATAACCGAGTCATACTCAAAACGAGGAGAAATTAACATAAGTTGGGCTCAAAACCCCTATGCCTTTCCGCCTTTACAACGGAAGCGTTTGAATCATTTTTTGGTCCGATCACATGTGGCTTAGCTAGCCAGTATTTTATCTGATTAATTGAGAAAAAACGGTACTGGTGCCTTATATGGTCACTTTTATACATTCTACAAGGAAACCAGTCACAAAAAAACCCACCAGACGGGTTAATTGCAAGAGACCGCTATAAAGAAATGCAATGCAAAGCATGGTTATCATTGTGTTTACGATATTTAAACTGTTGTATTTTGGGGTTTAGGGGGGAAGATACCTAGGTTAGGTTAGGTTACGTATTTAATATATACTATGCTTTACCCCCACCCCCCGAATAGGCAAAAACATAGCCCAAATTTGTTTATAAACTATTATATATATATCCTATTTTATTTTAATATTTTAGCATTAACCAAACTTGACTTTTTAAAAGTGCCCATATAATGCACCAGTACCAAAAAAACTTTTTCTACAAAATAAGTTTTTCAAGGAAAAGCAAAGAATTCTGTTAAACCAAAAATGAGCAAAAATAAAATCGAATAATCTACGAAACATAACACTTCCACATATCAGCATCAATAACTAAATGAAACCCAAAATAAACAGAAATTACAATAAATAACCGAGTCAAACTCAAAACAAGAAAGTTCTAAAAACTTCAAAAAGAGTTTAGCAGTCCTAATTTCTTGATCGAATGTTAGGTAAGTTAGACGAGTCAACCCACAAAAACAAAGAAGGGTCTATAAAATATATTTGTCAATGTCTACAGGAAAGATTTGCAACTTTACAGTATTTTAATGAAAATACTTTTTTTTTCTTTCAATAAAATCAATGCCCTTCAAGAAAAGCATTTTTTGAAGTCTAACAGGGCAAAGAATAGAGCCGACATATTCCCCTCCCCATATTTGTCGCATTGGCGCCTGCATATGGTCTTTGTTAGAAACAAAAATTGACTCATTTGACTTCAGAATATATTTCAGCATTAGGAAGGGAGGGCGGGCTAATAAATAATTAAACTTAATGTGATCACTAAATCCAATAAAAGAAAACTTGGAGAAAAGTATTTTTGAATCTACTGCAGTCATAATTTGGATGATATTTTGGTAAGAAAAATTGTGTGAGGTCAAACAGTTCGTGGTAACGAACTGTAAGTAAGGAGCGACCCGGCTCAATGGTAACCGAAACTCTAGAAAACGGGTTTTTGATACCAATAGATACATCAAAAGAATTAGATTTCAATGCTGATTTCAAATATATAACTTACATCACGTTTAGTGCCACCCATCAAAAGTTACGCGCCTGAGAAAATTTGGCTGATTTTCAAAAAAAAGGGGAAAGACCCCCTAAAAGTTATAGAACCTTAATCAAAATCACACCATCAGATTCAGTGTATCAGAGAACCCTACTATAGAGGTTTCAAGCTCTTATCTGCAAAAATGTAGAATTATGTAATTTTTGCCAGAAGAAAGATCACGGATGCGTGTTTATTCGTTTGTTTTTTGCTTTTTTTTCCAGGGGTGATCGCATCGACCCAGTGGGCCTAGAATATTGTAAGAGGGCTCACTGGAACGGAAATTAAAGGTTCTAGTGCTCTTTTTAAGTGACCAAAAAAATGGAGGGCAACTAGGCCCCCTCCCACGCTTATTTTTTTCCCAAAGTCACCCGATTAAAATTTTGAGGTAGCGATTTTTTTTAACATGGTCGAAAATACGATAATTCTGTCTTTTATGAGGACTTAATCCCCCGACGTCCCCAGGGGGAGGGCTAAAAGTTATGAACTTTACCCAATGTTAACATATAGTATTGGTTATTGGGGAGTATACAGAAGTTTTCAGGAGGTTTTTTTTCTGGTAGTGAGGGGGGGGGGGTCGGGGTTATGGTGGAGGATCTGTCCGTGAAGGAATTTTTCATGGGGGAAGAGATATTGCCATGAAGGGGGCACCGGACTTGCCAGCATTATTTATTGGTTATTGGGAAGTATACAGACATTTTCAGGAAGGATTTTTTTTCTGGAGGTGGGGAGGGCAAGAGGAGGGGGTTACTCTGGAGAATCTTTCCGTGGAGGATGTTTCTTTGGTGTAAGGGACATTTCTATGAAGGGGGAGCCGGGTTTCCAAGCATTATTTAAAAAATGTTATTTAAAAATTTAAAAATTAAATATAAAAAAATAAGTTTTTTCAACTGAAAGTAAGAAGCAACATTAGAACTTAAAACGAACAGAAATTATAACGTATGTGAGAGGGTTATCCCCCAAGTCAATACCTCGCTCTTTACGCTACAGTTTTTTTTAGTGCTTTCAAAAGAGCTATCAATTCTAATTAAACGGCCTTTGTGATTCAGGGGTTTGTGAATTAAATTTTTTTAAATTTTAACTTAAAGAGCGTGTTATTGACAAAGGGGAGAACCCCCTCATATACGTAATAACATATACGTAATAAGAAAAAAACAATAAATAAAAACAAGCGATACGGCTCATCGCGAATCGTACTTGATCAGTAACATTGTTATGCGGTATATTTTTCAAGAATGGTACTAACTTGTCAACCATCAAAAATGGTAAATTGCTTTCAATAAGAAATGCTGCAATTTTCGTCTCTGTATCTTGTACTGGATCATTTGATGTAGACCCCAAGAACTGAATTTTAGACTTTGGAACTTATAGTAAATTTTGGAGGGAAAACCAAAAATACTCAGAATCAAAAATAAACGGGGTCTGCCTCAAGGGGAAGGCTCAGAGGCCCCCCCATTTCTGAGAGGCCTCCATTTGTTCCCCCATTTCTGAGAGCAGGGGTGGGGGCGGGGGAGTCAATTTCAGAGGGAAAACCAAAAATACTCAGAATCGAAAATAAACGGGATCTGTCTCATGGGCAAGGCTCAGATGTCCTTCGTTCCTCCATTTCCGAGGGGCAGGAGAGGGAGGGAGTCAATTTTGGAGGGAAAACCAAAATACTCAGAATCGAAAATAAACGGGATCTGCCTCAAGGGGAAGGCTCAGAGAAGGCCTGGGCTGATGTTTTCAAGTCGAAGAATTTGTCTTTGTTGGTTTGAATGTCTAAAGTGCCTGTCTTTCTCTGTTTACATGTCTGATTCTTTTTGTTTGCATGTCCGGGTTGGTGTTTGCAAGTCCAAGTTGGGTTTTCAGACCTACGTTTTTTAGATTTTCGTGCGTGTTTGATTCCCGGGGTTTATTATTTGAGAAGTTAACTTTAGTATTTCATGGTTTGACTTGCCTGAAATCATGAATTAGAATATTTAATTGGCCGTTTTGGGATTTTCAGACCTGGGTTTTTTAGATTTTCATGGATGTTTGACTCCTGGGGTTTATTATTTGACAAGTTACCTTTAGTATTGTATCGCTTTATGTGCCTGAAATCATGAATAAGAATAGTTAATTAGCTGTTTAAGGTTTTCAGACATACATTTTTTTAGATTTTCGTGCGTGTTTGGTTCCCGGTGTTTATTATTTGAGAAGTTAACTTTAGTATTTCGTGATTTGACGTGCCTGAAATCATGCATTAGAATAGTTAATTAGCTGTTTGGGTTTTCAGACCTAGTTTTTTAGATTTTCGTGAGAGTTAGGTTCCTGGGATTTATTATTTGAGAAGTTAAATTTAGAATTTTGTGGTTTTACGTGCCTGAAATCATGAATTAGAATAGTTAATTAGCTGTTTGGGTTTTCAGACCTAGTTTTTTAGATTTTCGTGGGCGTTAGGTTCCTGGGATTTATTATTTGAGAAGTTAACTTTAGTATTTCGTGATTTGACTTGCCTGAAATCATGAATTAGAATAGTTAATTATCTGTTTGGGTTTTTCAGACCAAGTTTCTTAGATTTTCGTGGGTGCTAGGTTCCTGGAATTTATTATTTGAGAAGTTAACTTTAGTATTTCATAGTTTGACTTGCCTGAAATCATGAGTTAGAATATTTAATTGGCTGTTTGGGGATTTACAGACCTAGATCTTTTAGATTTTCGTGTGTGTTTGACTCCTGGGGTTTATTATTTGAGAAGTTAACTTTAGTATTTTGTGGTTTTACGTGCCTGAAATCATGAATTAGAATAGTTAATTAGCTGTTTGGGTTTTCAGACCTAGTTTTTAAGATTTTCGTGGGCGTTAGGTTCCTGGGATTTATTATTTGAGAAGTTAACTTCAGTATTTCGTATTTGTCGTGCCTGAAATCATGAATTAGAATATTTAATTGGCTGTTTGGGGATTTTCAGACCTAGGTTTTTTAGGTTTTCGTGTGTGTTTGACTCCTGAAGTTTATTATTTGAGAAGTTAACTTTAGTATTTTGTGGTTTTACGTGCCTGAAATCATAAATTAGAATATTTAATTAGCTGTTTAGGGTTTTCAGACCTAGGTTTCTTAGATTTTCGTGGATGTTTGACTCCTGGGGTTTATTATTTGAGAAGTTAACTTTAGTATTTTGTGGTTTTACGTGCCTGAAATCATGAATTAGAATAGTTAATTACCTGTTTAGGGTTTTCAGACCTATGTTTTCTTAGATTTTCGTGCGTGTTTGGTTCCCGGGGTTTATTATTTGAGAAGTTAACTTTAGTATTTCGTGATTTGACGTGCCTGAAATCATGAATTAGAATAGTTAATTAGCTGTTTGGGTTTTCAGACCTAGTTTTTTAGATTTTCGTGGGTGTTAGGTTCCTGGGATTTATTACTTGAGAAGTTAACTTTAGTATTTCATTGTTTGACTTGCCTGAAATCTTGAATTAGAATATTTAATTGGCTGTTTGGGGATTTTCAAACCTAGGTTTTTTAGATTTTCGTGTGTGTTTGACTCCTGGGGTTTATTATTTGAGAAGTTAACTTTAGTATTTTGTGGTTTTACGTGCCTGAAATCATGAATTAGAATAGTTAATTAGCTGTTTGGGTTTTCAGAACTAGTTTTTTAGATTTTCGTGAGCGTTAGGTTCGTGGGATTTATTATTTGAGAAGTTAACTTTAGTATTTCGTATTTGACGTGCCTGAAATCATGAATGAGAATATTTAATTGGCTGTTTGGTGATTTTCAAACCTAGGTTTTTTAGGTTTTCGTGTGTGTTTGACTCCGGGGGGTTTATTATTTGAGAAGTTAACTTTAGTATTTTGTGGTTTTACGTGCCTGAAATCATAAATTAGAATATTTAATTAGCTGTTTAGGGTTTTCAGACCTAGGTTTTTTAGATTTTCGTGGTTGTTTGACTGCTGGGGTTTATTATTTTACAAGTTAACTTTAGTATTTTGTGGTTTTACGTGCCTGAAATCATGAATTAGAATAGTCAATTAGCTGTTTATGGTTTTTAGACCTAGGTTTTTTAGATTTTCGTGTGTGTTTGACTACTGTGTTTTATTATTTGAGAAGTTAACTTTAGTATTTTATGGTTTGACGTGCCTGAAATCATAAATTAGAATAGTTAATTAGTTGTTTGAGTTTTCAGACCTAGTTTTTTAGATTTTCGTGGATGTTTCACTCCTGGGGTTTATTATTTGAGAAGTTAACTTTAGTATGTAACAGATTCTTTATTGAAGTCACCTCTTGGATACACAATACAGAAATTTCATTAAGGAAATTATGAAAAAATTGTAAGTAAGTAGCAAATTCTTTCTTGAATTTACCTGCGGGATAAACAAAAAGACATTTCGTTCAAGAAATTATGACAAAATTCTAAGTAAGTAACAAACTCTTTATTGTTTTCACGACTTAGATACACGATGTAGAAATTTAATTCAAGAAATTATGAAAAAATACTCAGTAAGTAACAATTTCTTTCTTGAAGTCAACTCTTGGATACACAATACGGAAATTTCATTCAAGAAATTATGAGAATATTTGTAAGTAAGTAGCAAATTTTTTCTTGAATTCAGCTGCTGGATAAACAAAAAGACATTTCCTTCAAGAAATTGTGAAAAAATCCCAAGTAAGTAACAGACTCTTTATTGTTTTCACCTCTTGGATATACAATGTAGATATTTCATTCAATAGATTATGAAAAAATTGTAAGTAAGTAACAAACTCTTTCCTGAAGTCACATCTTGGATACACAATGCAGAAACTTCATTTAAGAAACTATGAAAAAACTGTAAATAAGTAAATAACAAATTCATTCTTGAAGTCACCTCTTGGATACACAATGCAGAAATTTCATTAAAGAAATTATGAAAAAATTGTAAGTAAGTAGCAAATTCTTTTTTGAATTCACCAGCTGGATAAACAAAAAGACATTTCGTTCAAGAAATTATGACAAAATTCTAAGTAAGTAACAAACTCTTTCTTGAAGTTATCTCTAGGATACACAATGAAGAAATTTCATTTAAGAAATTATGAAAAAATTGTAAGCAAGTAACAAACTCTTTCCTGAAGTCACGTCTTGGATACACAATGCAGAAACTTCATTTAAGAAATTATGAAAAAATTGTAAGCAAGTAACAAACTCTTTCTTGAAGTTACCTCTTGGTAACTTCATCCATTGTGTAAGTAACAAACTCTTTATTGTTTTCACGAGTTAGATACAGGATGTAGAATTTATTCAAGAAATTATAAAAAAAGGAAAGTAAGTAACAAACTGTTTATTGATTTCACCTCTTGGATACAAAAAAAGACATTTCATGCAAGAAATCATGACAAAATTCTAAGTAAGTAAAAAAACTCATTCTTGAATTCGCCGTTTGCATGCACAATAACGAAATTTCATTCTATGGGACCTCTACACGTGATTAAACACGTTTTTAAACTACATGCTATTTGCTTGCCTTTCCTTGGTACCTTTCCAAACGAGCGGGGATTCCCCATTGGTTCCTACACATTGCAAAAAAGTGAGCAGTACGAAAACTCCACGTTTTCAACCAGACTGGTTTTTTAGACAACACCCATTTTTTTAGGGGTCAATCAGAAACAGCGGAGATTGCTCAATATACGATAACTTGATTGGTGATTGATTACACACCGCAACGGCGCATAGATAGTGAGAGAGACATGCAAAGTCGACTTTATTTCATTTTTTAAGGTTAATTTAGACGAGGTTACGGGCGCGCACGGAACCTCGTCTAAATTAACCTAAGTCGTGAACACAATAAAGAGTTTGTTACTTAATTAGAATTTTGTCATAGTTTCTGGAACAAAATGTATTTTTGTTTATACATCAGGTGAATTAAAGAAAGAATTTGCTACTTACTTACAATATTTTCATAATTTCTTTAATGAAATTTCTGTATTGTGTATCCAAGAGGTGACTCCAGGAAAGAATCTGTTACATACTAAAGTTAACTTCTCAAATAATAAACCCCAGGAGTCAAACATCCACGAAAATATAAAAAACTAGGTCTGAAAACTCAAACAGCTAATTAACTATTCTAATTTATGATTTCAGGCACGTCAAACCATAAAATACTAAAGTTAACTTCTCCAATAATAAACCCCAGGTGTCAAACACACACGAAAATCTAAAAAACTAGGTCTGAAAACTCAAAAAGCTAATTAACTATTATAATTTATGATTTCAGGCACGTCAAACCATGAAATATTAAAGTTAACTTCTCAAATAATAAACACCGGGAGTCAAACACGCACGAAAATATAAAAAACGTATGTATGAAAACCTTAAACAGCTAATTAAGTATTCTAATTCATGATTTCAGGCACGTAAAACCAAAAAATACGAAAGTTTACTTCTCAAAAAATAAAACCCCAGCAGTCAAAAATACATGAAAATCTAAAAAACCTACGTCTGAAAAACCTAAACAACTAATTAGATATTCTAATTTATGATTTAAGGCACGTAAAACCACAAAATACTAAAGTTAACTTCTCAAATAATAAACCCCCAGGAGTCAAACACACACGAAAACCTAAAAAACCTAGGTTTGAAAATCCCCAAACAGCTAATTAAATATTCTAATTCATGATTTCAGGCACGTCAAATACGAAATACTAAAGTTAACTTCTCAAATAATAAATCCCAGGAACCTAACACCCATGAAAATCTAAAAAACTAGGTCTGAAAACCCAAACAGCTAATTAACTATTCTAATTCATGATTTCAGGCACGTCAAATCACGAAATACTAAGGTTAACTTCTCAAATAATAAATCCCAGGAACCTAACGCCCACGAAAATCTAAAAAACTAGGTCTGAAAACCCAAACAGCTAATTAGCTATTCTAATTCATGATTTCAGGCACGTAAAACCACAAAATACTAAAGTTAACTTCTCAAATAATAAGCCCCAGGAGTCAAACACACACGAAAATCTAAAAAACCTAGGTTTGAAAATCCACAAACAGCCAATTAAATGTTCTAATTCATGATTTCAGGCAAGTCAAACTATGAAATACTAAAGTTAACTTCTCAAATAATAAATCCCAGGAACCTAACACCCACGAAAATCAAAAAACTAGGTCTGAAAACTCTAACAGTTAATTGACTATTCTAATTCATGATTTCAGGCACGTCAATTCACGAAATATTAAGGTCAGCTTCTCAAATAACAAACCCCGGGAACCAAACACACATGAAAATCTAAAAAACGTAGGTCTGAAAACCTTAAACAGGTAATTAACTATTATTATTCATGATTTCAGGCACATAAAGCAACAAAATACTTAATTTAATTTCTCAAATAATAAACCCCAGGAGTCAAACATCCACAAAAATCTAAAAAACCTAGGTCTGAAAACCCCCAAACGGCCAATTAAATATTCTAATTCATGATTTCAGGCAAGTCAAACTATGAAATACTAAAGTTAACTTCTCAAATAATAAATCCCAGGAACCTAACACCCACGAAAATCTAAAAAACTAGGTCTGAAAACCCAAGCAGCTAATTTACTATTCTAATTCATGATTTCAGGCACGTCAAATCACGAAATACTAAAGTTAACTTTTCAAATAATAAACCCCGGGAATCAAACACGCACGAAAATCTAAAAAACGTAGGTCTGAAAACCCAACTTGGACTTGCAAACACCAACCCGGACATGCAAACAAAAAGAATCAGACATATAAACCGAGAACGACAGGCACTTTAGACATTCAAACCAACAAAGACAAATTCTTCAACTTGCAAACATCAGCCCAGGCCTTCTCTGAGCCTTCCCTTTGAGGCAGATCCCGTTTATTTTCGATTCTGAGCATTTTTGGTTTTCCCTCAAAAATTGACTCCCGCCTGCTCCTTCCCCTCAGAAATAGAGGAATTAAGGACATCGGAACTTATACCATGATTCAGAACCCGTTTACTTTTAAGGCGGAGTATTTTGGTTTTCACTCAGACCTTCAGTCTCCCTCCCCCTCCCCTGCCCTCCGACCTATGGGCCCGCCGGGCTACTAAGCCTTCTCCTTGATGTAGACCCTGTTTATTTTCAATCATGTGTATTTTTTGTTTTTCCTCCAAAAATTACCCCCCCTCCCCTGCCCTCAGAAATGGGGGAAGGAGGGGTCTCTGAGCCTTGCCTTTGAGGCAGACCCCGTTTATTTTTTGATTCTGAGTATTTTTGGTTTTCCCTCAAAAATTGACTCCCCACCTCTTCTGCCCCTCAGAAATGGAGGAACGAAGGGCCTCTGAGCCTTGCCCTTGAGGCAGATCCCGTTTATTTTCGATTCTGAGCATTTTTGATTTTCCCTCCAAAATTGACCCTCCCCGCTCCCCTCCCCTCAGAAATGGGGGAACGAGGGGCCTCTGAGCCTTGCCCTTGAGGTAGATCCCATTTATTTTCTATTCTGAGTATTTTTGGTTTTCCCTCCAAAATTGACCCCCCTCCTCCCCCCTCCCCTGCCCTCAGAAATGGGGGAATAAAGGGCCTCTGAGCCTTCCCCTTGAGGCAGATCCCATTTATTTTCGATTCTGAGTATATTTGGTTTTCCCTCCAAATTGACACATCGGAGAGGTAAAGCTAGGTCAACTCACAATGTCATTCTATCATCGTTAGTCATTTTCATAGACTGATGTTTCAAATTTGTAACAAATTACCTGAGTTAACAACCCCTTCAGGGTTACCTTAACTGTTAATCAGTTTAATCCTTTTTTTCTCCACCTTCGTACAATCCAATCGCTAATTAGAATCATTTCCACTCCTATTATTCAAAACATTAATTAATATCGTTCATAGTGTCCAATTTGCGAATCTCTTTTTGCAAAAATGTCAAATACTCACTCTCTTTGAAAAACTAAACCAGACTATATACGTATTTAATCCTTTATCAAAATAAGCCATCGGGAAGGTTGAAAATTTGAATGTTAATCCGACAGGTATAATTTGAATGAGAAATGTTTACCTATATGCATGGGGATAGTCACTCTCTTTGAAAAGGTGAAGAGCTTCTATAGAATAATGTAGAAATTGCTATATGTCTCCGCAAATCCAGAAGGCGCATTTTACTGTCATTATAGCTTCATTTTTAGTTGGTAAGATTTGATACACAGAAAGCTGATTTTGTCGACCTTTAGACGCCGGAAGTGAAGTGTCTGTTTATGAAAATAGGTGACTGCTTGTCTGTCTCTGAGACAGACAAGCAAAATTGTAAATTGTAAAACAGACAAGAAAAAATTGTAAATTGTCATATATTTACGATAATCTTTTTCCCTGAATTCATTGAATATAAAAAAAAGTTTTGTTTACTATAAATCATGACTTTTTACTAGATTTCGGGAAATCTACTAGATTCTCTAAATTTACTTGATTTTTTTTTTACTAGATCTAGTAAAATCCTACTGACGGTGGCAACCCTGCCTACGCTCTACTGACTGAGCCATCATCGCTTGTATATTATGAAAGAATATACAGTTTGAGACAATATAAAAAAAGAGTTACATAAAGGACCGATACAGTTCATTATAAATGGGGCCTATTCTAGTAGTAGAAGGGGGGGTACCAGCCCCACGGGGCACCCCTGCTGCCACCTATAACTTTTTTGCACCCCAAATAAGGGCATAGCCTCCCTAGGGAGAACACGTGGTTAATCTGCAGGTACACGCGATAATTGTCTGGAAAATTTTTTTTTTTTATCGTTTTATTATCTGGTTTGTGAAGAAGTTACTAGGCCGCATCAAGGCAGAATTGTATTGGTCATATATTTGGATGGCCCTGCTTTGCGGATGCTATTGTCCTTTTTCTTTTTTTCCTACCTCCCAGGGTTAGGCTGAAATTTGTTTGCTTTCCTACAAGTTCATATATTTTGGTTATTAAAAATGTGTTTCCTTTCCCCGCGAATGTGTATGTCCTTTGGTGTTATTGATCGATACAATTGGCAGTTTTTTTTAATTGATTGGTTTCGTTCTACCCTTAGCGGCTGTTTAATAACGTCATTATTGTTAATACAATTACTTATACAATTACAATTACAATTACTTATACAATTACTGGTTTAATTACCTTGGACGTTGGTTATAGTTTTTGTTCGTGGTACCGCTGTTTTGATAGCATGGCGCTTCTACGATAGAGGTCATCACTAGTAAAATATAAATTAATTAATTCCTCTTTTTTTTTTTTTTTTTTGCCTTATTATGTCTTACTTGTGTTTCGCAGGTACGTCATTATATGACCTTGTTTAACTATTGCGTATTTTTCTTGATTAAGGAAGGTTTATCTTGTCATTCAAGCTGTTTAATTTGCACGAATGATACGAAATTATTTTCTATATTACAGGAATTACTTATCGAAGCAATATTATTTATGGTTTTTTCATACCGGGCTTAAAGATATGTTAATTAGCGTTCGACTACGCCATTACAGGAATTAAACTAAACAAATTGTCTCCTTTTGTCTGAGGACGCACCTCTGGGGACACGGATTATATGGCACCTCTATGGGTCAAAATTTATGCCGAAGATCGGTATTTAAATTTTACAATTTTGGTTTACTTTTCGCACGGTTATTTACGTTGAATTTCTGACAATACTTTTTCTTTTGAAAATTCTATATTTATTTTATATATTCTTGATTGTACTGCATCATTCTATGACCAATATATGATCAACTATCTGAAAAAGATGTCGAGACTTCTAAAGCGGAAAGACAAGAGAAATCTTTAGTTTCTAGGGCTATCCTATACTAAAATGTTCTATTACGTTTCTATGGCTGAAGTCTGCCTATGGAATTTAGCATTTTAAGTTCTACAATGTTGATTTATCTTTAAGTGCTATAGGGTTTTCCTTAATAGGATTTATTTTTACATTTTGCTTGCGAACTGTGCCTTCTTTTTTTTTTAGGTTACTGAAATTTTCGTTTTATATCAATTTTCTAGCAGTTGATTTCCTTTATTCCATAGATTCGGAACGGAACTTTGTACTATTTTATTTGTTTTTTGTTATACCCGACCGCTCTGCAAGCAATATACGACCAAATATATATAATTAAGGATATATTTTTGATATCAGTATACTGAAGGCAAGCTATTATATATTTTTTTTTTTTATAATCTCCACCATTTTTGTAGTGTCAAGACTTTTGCTACAGAGATTTAGTATTTGAAAACATCTTGGTATAGTCAATAATTCTTATTTTTTAGGCGAATGAACTATCAATTATAGGTATACCAATTAACTCAGAGTACACGATATCACACGGGTGAAAAAATGAAAAATGAGGTGATTTAACTCGAGGCTTTATGCTTATGTGGTTTGACTATACTATCACTTAAATCTCAGGTAATGGTTTGAACTACGTCTGGAAATTACGGGCTTTGATTATTGTTGCAACTTATCGTGTCGATGCTTTACTTGGGGTTCAATTGAATTGTACACGCGATTAAAAGTTGACATCTGGGGTGATTAGGCATCATTTTTCTTGAAGAATCACAACGTCATTTTTCCTTTTCAAATTTCGGGAAATTGGTTTTTGAATTCCTTAAATTTAGGAAGAGGATTTGGTTAGGAATAGTAAGGCCGGCCATGCTGTTCTGATTGATTAATAATTCTTTGTTCTACAATAATGAAAAATTTGCACTAATATTTAAGGGAAAATTGGCGTATTTCACCCTACTGCACTAGGTTGGAGTGGAGGCCGACTAGTACGCATGGTGCACGTTAGGGTAAATAGAATTTTTTGTATTCACTTGTGGTACGTACATTTTTGAGGTAACCAAACAAACAGATGAGGTACGCTACGGGGGTGAGGGGGATAATGGGGGGTGGGGATGGCCAAATTTCGTTGTTTTAGCCTTGGTAATTTTTGGAATGCATAGGAGTTTCAGTGGTTTTGTTCGGAGGAACACGGCAATAGCGGAGTCTATCAATTTACCATTATTGTTTGTTTGAATTGTTTTCGATTGTTTAATTTTCAGAAAAAATTTTCAGAAAATTTTCATTTTAATTCCAGAATTTTCAGTTCATATAATGACTGAGGCCTGCTTCTGTTATTTGGATTGACAGAGGCCCTATATCTATAATTTGGTTAATTATCGTATGCTTATTTGCAGGCAAATCATGCCTTGTATTGTTATTCTCTTACACATATATATATATATATATATATATACATATATATATGTACACATCTAACTATCTAGTAACCGCGATAAGCTTGCTTATTATGTTGCCGCTAATTACCTGTTTTCCTAATTGTTTCTTAGCTGGGTGATTAATACAATAATAACTTGTGTATACTTTTTTGACTTAATATTTTAAGTTGTTTGGTATTTCATAGCCTTTACGGCAAGTTTGGGTTGTGGTTATTTCCGGTCATCTTTTCTTTTGATTAAATTTAGTATCTTTGGAGTTCCGTATTTGATTATGTCGTTGGCATGGTGATTAAAAATAAATATTCCACAAACTTGATTTTGAAGAAGATAGAATCTACTGAAGTCGCCGATCCGAATACTTTTTTTTTGAATTAAAAGTAATTTTCTTTTTTGGGATTTAGGTGGGACTGGGGTTATGGATTGATAGACGGCTGAACTGGGACACCGGATTGCTCCTCGTGCCCTGAAGTAAATCTCATATTAAGCGATCCATTGTGATCGTCAGGCTTACCTACTCACAGGGGGGGGGTATCTAAATGCTGTTTAACTATTTCATAGTAATATAAGGATGGCTATTCATTGCATTTTTTTTTTTACCATTGAATTTGTAATCACTGCATTTGCTTATCTATTTATTTTTAAGGAAATACTATGTTCTGTCTAGCAGAAGCATAATTATCTAGTTTAACAGTTTTCGCTCTGAATATTGGGTTATTTATTACTTTTTTGGCCAATGACATCACATCTATGAAATGTAGTTATTTTAATGTATTGAAGAGTTTTGACGAAGAAAGAATTTTTACCTCTTTTTGTTTTTGTTTAGCTCGATTTATTCTCTTGTCTGGCATTTCTTAGTTTTCTGCGGCTTCTGGCGATGGTTGGGTTTGGGTGTTCCTTGTTGTTCATAGCTTTTGAGGATCTTGGCCCGTAATAGCATTCTTGGAGGCGTCAAGTGCACTGGTTCCTCGTAATTATATTATTATCCGTTGGGATTCTGCTGATTAGTTTCACTTGGGGTTTCAGCCTTGATGCTGACGAGCCTGATTTGGAATCATAAAGTATGCAGGTTGGGATGATCCTTCGTTAACTATTAGTAAGAAGATTTTCCAAATGGGGGCTGAGGGGTAGATCAATTTCAACGGTAAAACATGTTGCAACCATTTGTTTTCCAAATTTGAGCAAAAATCTCTCTGTTTCTGTAGTTCCTTATTAATTTCGATATGGTTCTTACTCTTTTGAACTGTTCCTCTAAGATATCTTGTTGCAGCTTAATTATTTCTTTTGTGCCTTCAAGTGGTCAGTACTTATATTTGCATGTTCAGAATCTTTGCCCTCTGGGGTGTTAGGAGTTCTTGTATTGCCATCGTCGCGGACAGGGATGGTACTATTCTTGTAATCTTGTACTTTTTTTTCCAATTTCCTGCAATTTATCGTACAATACTTGTAATTTTTAGGATCTGGTGGGATAATTGTATCCCTCGACAATTGCGTACTAATTGTTCATTAAACTCTGGATGTTGGTGATTTGTTCTTTCACCTCTATAAATTGGGCCTCTATTAATTTGTCTATTTGCTTAGTAATTAGGATCTCATTTATGCTTTCGTTTCATTTTTCTTGGGACGCCTTAACTCCTTCAAGCGATTTGAGTATAGTTTCTATGCCTTTTCAATTTTCGATTTTCCATTCAATAATTCAGCCGATACCACTAGGAGTTTATGTTATTTTGAAATAGCTGATCCATACTTGTTCTGTCAGTAATAGGGTTTTTTCGTTGTTTTCTTTCGGAGGGGGGGGACTTAGACAATTCTCGTCTACTTCTATCTTCAGGGTTCTTTACCAAGCCGAAGAGTTTTGGTTATCCTGGTAACTATTGACTTATTTCGACCTTTTATAAGCATCGTAAAAGTCGCCCATATATTCTTCATATGTTTTTTTTTTTTAAACTGCTCTTTATGTTATAGTATTACTATATAATTTTTTTTTTGGGGGGGGGATGCTTGGCACTAGACGAAGGTACAATTTTCCGGTCTATTGCATAATCTCCCAGATTTAGTTGTACCATCATGTGCGTTTTCTGGTGGTTTAATATTTTTTTACTTTACCATGGATATTAGATCAAATTTCTTGTGTTGCTTTCGAAAGGAATTTTTGGCCTTTTGCCTTAGCCTGTTTTGCATGGGCAGCGGCCGAAAGTGGGTTTTTGTTTTTGACGCGTCTTGGGGTTCATCGTCGGACTCGGTCGAGCTAGTTCCTGAGGATTCATCGTTATGGCTTTCTGAGGGTTGTCCTTTGAGGTCTTGTGGTATCACCTGCCGTTGCTTCATATATCTCATCTGCTCTAGAAGTTGAGGGTTTATTTTCTATTTCCTCACGCTGTGAGTCCTGCCTCCGGGGAGTTAAATGATTCTTGGGAACTTTGGGAGGAGTCAAGTACTTTTGGAGAATGTCTCCACTGCTTGAATGCCATATCTTCGGGGGGGTGTGGTGTATTTCGTAACATGGTCTGTTTCCAGGGAGTAGAGATTCCGTGGGTTTCTTTAACTGATACCGTTATGTGATGGTACTGTCCCAAGTTTTCATCTTCAGGGTGTTCCTGTGTCCACGGCAAGGTACTTTGCCTTGTTTTTATCGGATAATTGGTAATGTCCCTTAGCCTCTCTCAGGTTTTTTGTATTTTTATCCCTGGGGAGGAGTCTTCCTCCTTTTTGTACCTGGGAGTTTCCACGGCTCTGTTTAGTTCCTCCTGTAGCGACAGGGGTCTTTCTATTGTGGGTTGCTGGGGATACCATGTCATCAGGAAATCTTTTGGGGGGACATGGAGTTTGAGATTACTATCCGGGGAAAAATTGGGTTTTTGGCGACGGCGTGCTCCGTCAACTCTTGCTCTGAGCTTTCTGTGGATGAGCTCTCACAGAAACTTTTGGTTCCTTGCGAACATAGGTATTAGGGGTTTTCTTTTTAGGGATGACTAGATTTTTCATATTGCAAAAATTTCTTCAAAATCTTCCTCTTCGCTATTGTTTTCAAAATAGTTTTTGTTTGAGAAATTAAGGGTTTTAGTTGGATAATAGTTTAGAAATTGATTTTTCCGCATTTGGTGAATCTAGAATGGGGTTCGGGTACTTGACATTTAACGGGGTATTTGCTTTTTTCTATACAGAAACACATGTGCCTTGTATGTTCTTTGATTTTCTGGTTATCATTTTAAAAGTAAAATCGTTGTCATATTTTTTGGTCTTCTGTAGGGTCCTGAATATTTATTGGAAAGTTTTGCCTTCAGTTTAGCTTCATTTTTCAGATAGACACAGTCCTTTCTTCGCATTTATATTTCCCTTGATTTTGGATTCATTCTTCAACTCTTGGTTATTTACATTTTTCTACTCTTGTCTATGCTCTTTGCCTGGTTCTTTATATCTTATTTATAAAATCTTGCTTATAGTCCTCAACACTATTATAATACTGTCTTTGATTCTATAATTTCTTGATAGGGTATTTCAAAGTCGCGTCCGAATAAAAGAAAAATGGACTTTCTTTGATGTTTCAAATGCCTTAATGACAATTACATTAGTCAATGGGTAAAATGTGGTCCAATCGTTTCGGTTGTACTTGAATAAATATACTTAAACATTGGAAAATATTTTGTGCCTATTTTTCAATTTTTCCATTAGCTTAGAATTGGTAGGGGAGGTTATGATTTTCTATTTGGAAACTCATCAAATCCTTTACAATTTGCTTTAGAAACGAAGTTAGATCCATTGTCGCTAATGACCCGTTGAGAACGCCAAACTCTAAAATGTTTTGCTAGGGCTTTACTTGTGGCATGTGCGCCTTGATTTTTCTTTGGCAAAAGTGAAGCCGATGGCATAGTCTATTACTGAGAGGATGCAAGTATGACCTCTAACAAAACAGGTAATCCCTCACTTGTACCCAAAAAAAGGTCAAATGAAACGATGTCGAAAGGGAACCTTGCTATTGGCACTCTTCCCAAGGGGGATTTGGGTACGTTTGTGGATTTTTTCTTAAGTTACAAGCTTCACATACTTATAAAATCCTTGAGTTTTGTTAATGCCGACGGAATATAAAAGTATTGTTTTAGCTTGTGAAATGTCTTGATTTCCTAAAGTGTGCTATTTCCGAATGGAAGTACTCGAGCAGGTATTATTAAGTTTTGGGGGAGCACTGGGATTATTAAGAGTTTGAATTTCTTCGTTTCGCCTGTTACTATCCTGCAAAGTTTCTTCGTCAAGGTCGTAAAGATTTGTCTATTTCCGTCTTAGGGCTTTGAACTTATCAGGGAGATTATCCAAATTCACAAAAGTAATTAATGAGGGTAAATGCATTTCATCCTGGTTTCTTTTAATATTGGCTAGAGATGAATTTATAAATGGGTCTTTCTTCTGTAAAGTTTTTGGTATATTCTTCTTTTGTTTTGTTGCTGCAGGATTCGTATGGCATTTGTCTGTTTAGTTTCATTATCTGAAGGGTTATCCTCAGGAGTATCTACTTAGAGTAATCGCAAGGGGCATTCTGTTTGCCGGTCACGTGTTCAAATTCGTAATCCAGATCCTGGATTTTCATTGTAACATCGCGCTAAAATTCCGGTTGGATTTTTTGAATGTGACCCAAGGTACTGTAAGCTTTTATGGTCCGAGCTGGAGTTTAAATTTTCGTCCTACTAAATAATGTCACGAATCTATCTAAGTGGTAAATTATAGATAGTAACTCCAATTGCGTTGCTGAATAACTACTTTCGCCTTTGGTTGGAGTTCTGCTTGAATGGCATATGACTTTCTCTCTACGTTGAGGGGGTCCTGTTGGGGATCGGGGTTGTTTTCCACGGGGATTATTTGGGAAAGGATTGCGCACCGATACCTAGAGCTGAAGCATCGGTGGTAACCACGAATGTACCTTTTTCAAAGTCTGGTAACGCTAATATTGGTTCAGAAGTGCGAGCTTTCTTGAGAGTGTCAAAGTTTGCCTTCCTGCAGACGCAGGTAACGACTTTGACGATTCCCTTTAGTTAGATCTGTTAGGGGTTTTGCGAT